>NC_037590.1:6310317-6610317 GCF_003073045.1 Pomacea canaliculata | reverse complement strand
TTTCATTTGGTGTATGTTTTGTAATACAGTGCCAATGGTGAAGACTGTACATATGCTTGTGTACATGACTAAGTGTCTGACGACTAAGAACTAAAGTGTCATTTTGTTTGACGTGCTTATGCAGGGTGGGAATCAGACAGCTACCATCATCGCATTGTGCTCTCTGAGAGATTTCAACTTGACTCAGGAGACATGCCAGTTAGCCATCCGGGATGTGGGTGGTCTGGAAGTGCTCATTAACCTTCTGGACACAGAAGAAGTCAAATGCAAGGTGTGTTTAATACAGGACTACATTCAGATGTGATGTTCTTTTGCTAAAGACAAAAACTACTATGGCTGTCTTGTCATGTTTATTGTCATTTACAGGCATCTCCAGCCAGGTTGTAAAGGTTTTGCTAACAGAGGCACAGTTGGGTAGTAGAGTGCATGTTGTGTTTCAAGCCTCTCAGTTGTTGTTTTCAGATTGGAGCGCTGAAGATTCTGAAGGAGATTTCCCGCAATACCCAGATCCGTCGCTCCATTGCAGATCTTGGGGGGCTGCAGACCATGGTGAAGATTCTGCGTGATCCCGACAAGGACTTAAAGTGCCTGGCAGCAGAGACTATTGCCAATGTTGCCAAATTCCGTCGTGCACGTCGGACTGTCAGACAACATGGTGGAATAAAGCGGCTGGTGAGTATACAGCGGCAATATTATTAATGAACACTGAAGTATTTCTATTATTATTCATTCCCTCATGCCTAAGTAAGTTAATAATGCCAAGTAAAACAAAAATTAGTTACACATCAGTTAGTGCTCATTTCGGTTTTTCTGATCTTAATTTATATGCTATTTTTGATTGAAATATGGATGCCAAAAGACTTAAATAGAACAATTATTTTATTTAAAAATAAATAAATCTTATTGGACCTTTCTTTTTAGACAGCCAAACTTACGTTGATGAGTCTTTTCCTGCTGCAGACTCATAATGGGTATGTCTCTTGACAGGTAAGCCTCCTAGACTGTGTGGCTCTGACCAGCAGTCACATGACGCCAGAAATGGAGCAGGATGTAGAGGTAGCACGGTGCGGTGCTCTTGCACTCTGGAGCTGCTCCAAAAGCAAGAAGAACAAGGAAGCTATGCAGCGAGCCGGTGCTATTCCCCTGCTAGCTCGCCTGCTGAAATCACCACATGAAAACATGCTTATCCCTGTTGTGGGAACACTGCAAGAATGTGCTTCAGAGGTGTTTGTAATTTTTGTATATTTCTCTGTGTGTTTACTTATGGGAGACTAGCTCTAAATTTATGCAAGAACTTTAGCCAGGAGAAAAATATATAAAAAATCCTACATGTTTTGGATAGTATTTTTTTACGGAAGTATTTCTCAAATGAGGGTGAGCAAAGGTAGACATTTATTTCTTCCCTTATTGTAATTTTAAAACATCAATAGGCAGATTGAAACACAGGATTCATCAATAGTTGTGAACTTACAGTTATCTTCAAAGGGGTGGTTGATCATTTTGTATCATCATGTTTATAATAATGTGTTTGCCATTGCAAAACAGCTTGTTACCCTGATGTTTCCAACTGATCTAGATTTAATTATTATCTTGTATTGTCTGAGTGGCTGCAAATACCCAATGTGTTGTGGAGCTGTTTAAGGAACTAATTATCATTTCCTGACCTTTTCAGCCCAGCTATCGCTTGGCCATCCGTACAGAAGGCATGATAGAGGATCTTGTGAAGAATCTCAAGAGTCGTGATCATGACCAAGCCAGGAAACCTTCAGATGATGACAAGAAAGGAGATGCCAAGAAGGGGACTGATGCTAAAGGCGCCGGGGCCAAGAAAGATGACAAAAAGGAAGCTCCCAAAGCCACAAAGCCAGAGTCAGTGGGTAAACCAAACCCTGAACTGCAAATGCATTGTGCATCAGCCATTTTCAAGGTAATACTTTGGGAGCTCCCTTCACAGTGAAGATGCTGATATGTGTTGTGCATATGCTTACATCTCCGTTTTTCTATGAAATGAATAGGGAAGGAAATCTCAGCTGCTTTGCTGACAGCTGTTCTTGGATGAATGGCTTCAGAAGTATAATAAAACAAATTGTTTTAAACTGTGTACATATGTGGGTGGAAACAAAAAGATTTTAAAATGTTTCTTTTTCTTGATCACATTGTATAGACATCACTATTTTCATATTGACCATGAAAGAAGTTGCTTTGCTTAATCATAATGGAAATATCATTGCAGTGTGCAGAAGAGAAAGAAACTCGTGACCTTGTGCGACAGTTTGGTGGCCTAGACCCCTTGGTTCACTTGCTAACAAACATGGAGAACAAGGAGTTATTAGCAGCTGCCACAGGTGCCATATGGAAGTGTGCCATCAGTCCTGAGAATGTGGCTAGGTTCCAAGAGCTCAAAGCCATCGACCAACTAGTGGCTTTATTAGCCAATCAGCCTGAAGAGGTCAGAATGCATTTGAGTGTACCTTCATATCTGCAAGTATGGTAGACATTTCTGTGTGTGCTTGGACACAGATGCATTCATGCAGGTTTATCTTCCTCAGGCATATCAAAATTACCTGCATCCAGGCTACTTTTTTTTTTGGTTACATTAAAGCATCTTTTGAAAGTAGCTTTCAAAACAGTAATCTGTTCCAGGTCCTGGTGAATGTTGTGGGAGCACTTGGGGAGCTTGCCAAGGCTCCACCAAACCGAGCTCAAATTCGCAAGTGTGGAGGAATCCCAAACCTTGTCAACCTGTTGACAGGCACAAACCAGGCTTTGCTTGTCAACGTTACCAAAGCTGTTGGCCAGTGTGCTGCTGAGCCAGAAAACATGGTGTGAGTTTGAGTACACATAGCTATAACGTGCAGGTGCACCTGCAGGTACAAGTAGTATGCACACTCAGACGCACAAAATTACCAATCAGTAAATTAAATACTTACACTGAAAGTTAGAGAATGAGAGATATTTGAATATTTTCTTTCCTGTTTGCTCATTTCCCAGCATCATAGATAAACTGGATGGTGTCAGACTGTTGTGGTCATTGCTCAAGAACCAAAATCCAGAGGTACAAGCAAGCGCAGCATGGGCCATCTGTCCATGCATTGAGAATGCTAAGGTTGGTTTCTGCCACAGGCCCCTCCTCATTCTTACCTTTTTTTGTGCCATTGTGCTAAATTATCAACCAGAAGCTCAAGTTCTCTACATTATTCCAAGTTGTGGTTGGAATTTACAATTTTAAGCACTTAAGTTCTAATTCTGTAAATTCCCTACACCTTTACAAAATCTTTTCTGTATTTTACCTTTTCATATGAAGTTAACTTGCAGTTTACATTAAGCAGTGACTTCTTTTCTTGCTTTTTATTTTGTCAATGGAAAAACAAAACTGAATGAATCTACATCATTTATGAAAAATAAGACTGAAGTTCCGGAATCTCTATCAGCACAAAAGGCTTAGTTTTTTATCAGAACTACACAACATGAATTTTAAACAAATATTTTTTTATTCTAAAGGCCTTCAATAAGTCTACTTAAAAAGAATATTTGTATCTTTGAGAGAAAGAATGTATCTTTCAGATGATTATGAAACTTATTCAGCTTGTTACTTTCAGGATGCAGGTGAAATGGTTAGGTCCTTTGTTGGTGGCTTGGAACTGATTGTGTCACTGCTGAAATCTGAAGACAAGGAGGTATTAGCAGCTGTCTGTGCTGCCATCGCAAACATTGCTAAAGATGAAGAAAACCTGGCAGTCATTACAGACCATGGAGTAGTACCAATGCTGGCAAGACTGACATCAGCAGTGAGTTTAAAAGGCCAACATTCTCAATTTCCTCAACTTTCCTAGACTTGCTTTTTAACTGTATCATCTACTTAAATAAATCTCAGCCTCCTCCAACAAAAATGCTAGAGTTTCTGATCTGACTTTTTCATAAAGTTTAATTGTGTTTAATTAATTCTATAACTTTTCACTGGTTCTTATGCATATCTCAGACTTGGTCTGGACTATGATTCCTAATCCACTCTGCCCTCAAAGAAGGTAAAATAGAGACAGCTTCATCTAGAATATGCAGTTGCAAATGTACATGTATGCACACACATTGAGCAAACAAGAAACAGTAAAGACTGGCTTAAAAAAATAAAACTAAAGACCATGTCTCAACGACTAAAAAACAGAGTTGTGTCATCAGAATGCTTGCATGCCTATTACTAATTTCAGAGAATATGATACTCAGCAACTTTGTTAACATCCCTTTAAGTGAACATTAGCTCATTATTATATTATTTATTTAAGCAAAACAGATGCAGACCTATACATACTTTAAAGTTCATCAAGTAAAGATACATGTAGTTTATAAAACATTCTGGAAAGCCTCAAACATACTTAGACTCCATAATCCAACTACAGAGTCTTGGCAGAAATTATTTAGTTGATAAAAAGGAAAAAGGGTTTTTTTTTTCAAAGAGGCAGAGATATATATACTGAACAAGCACTAAGCCAGTGCATGTGTGTGCACTCCATGTTGATACAGGTGATTCAGACCTATTGATTACCCCAGCATGGTTTGGATGATTGCTATATGTACTCTTAGCCTCTTAATGAAATTGTCAGGGCCCTCAATTACCCTACAGCTGTTGAATGCATTGGTGGGAGAAATGCAATCACTGCAGTAAGCACAAGAAAGATTGATCAGGGAGAAAGGGTGGAGAAGAATTTCACCAATAGTATTAATGTTGTTGAACCATGTTCAGTTTCAGTTTGTTGAAGGCTGTAATACATTGCATGCCAGCTGCTGTATGTTAGGATACTTGTGTGTACTAGCTTGATCCCCATCCTTCAAATGACAAACTGCATGTCAAGAAAAATACATAACCTACGATTGCTTTACTTTTTCTGAAGGTGTAGCTTTGTTTTGGGTTTTTAAATAAAAAAAAAACAGAAAAAAAAACCGTTGAAGACTGCTTTCTACTAAGCTGGTAGTCACTTCTGCATCACAAAGAAAGCAATCTGGAGCATTAGTTATGAAGGTCATTGTCCAGGGGCAAAATGAGGTGCGAAAGGAAAACCAAAATTATAATGCAATGCTCAGTGGTTGAAATCTAATATTAAATTGACACTACCTCATTAATATCAAGCCCACACTGTTTGCAAGATCCTTACCAAATCTGACAGGGATATTACTTCCTATTATCACTCCGTCATGGACTGGTTGGTAGGTGTACACTTGTCTGGAGCACGTTCATGTTTTTATTTACTAGTGGCTCTTGAAAAAGTAACCACAAAAAAGTGCCTATTTACTATGCAGCACAGATTTTGGCATAATTTGAAAGAGTATTCTATGAGAGCAAAAGACAAGCAAGACTCAAGGGTTGGCAGGAAAAGAGAGGAAGGGAATGAGAAGTCACAAAGAATAAAGGATAAGGGAGTGAAGTTGACTCCACAATTCTTATCTCCCTCTTCCCTCAGAACCTTGTGTTCCTGAACACATAAGTTTCACTATACTCACGCTGTACTACCTGATAAATAACATTGAATAAAGTGACTGATAATTGACAGTAGAATCACAGCTGAATGAGCTTGCAGCAAAAATCAGCCTTGGTGAACTGGGTACCCAAGCTATATGCTTATAAATGATGTTGTAGATATTGTATCTTTTTTTTCCCCTCCATCAACTCAATTCTTTTAAACCTTTTAAAAATATTTAGTATACAAAAAGTTTATATTAAATGGGTGTTTGTTTACAGGGCTAGCCATTATTTTTGTTTTGGGTACTCCAGTTTGTGTTCTACATTGTGTTGTGTGTGTAAAGTGCTTTGAACCTGTTTTGGGGGGATATAGTGCTCTAAATGCTATCCTTTACTGTGATGTCTGCAGACTGATGATAAGCTTAGGCAACACTTAGCAGAGGCGATTTCCCGATGCTGTAACTGGGGAAATAATAGAACGGCTTTTGGCAAGGAGGGTGCAGTTGCGCCTTTGGTGCGCTACCTGAAGTCAAAGGATGAAGACGTTCATCGCTCTACAGCTCGAGCCCTCTTCCAACTGTCAAAAAATCCAGACAATTGCATCACGATGCACGAAGCAGGAGTGGTACAGGTATGTTGACAGGGATAAAGCAGTCCCATTGATGAGCAGCATATGAAAGCTAATCACCACATTTCGTCTGCATTGATAATGCAGGGTCTTGGTATGAGTTCAGTGCTGATTCTGTCACTTTTCTAAATGCATCAGTGATAAATCAGTTTATAATGAAAGAAAAATGTTTTACTCTTTCAGCCACTGTTGAAAATGGTGGGGTCAGAAGATGAAGATGTGCAAGAATCCTCTGCAGGGTGCATTGGAAACATTCGACGACTAGCACTGGCAAATGAACGTGCAAAGTTTGCATAACTTTTCCGCTAGTAAACTGCTATGTAAGAAGCTTAAGCACTTGGAGGAAACTCAATTTAAGCAAACAAAAAAGTGAATGTGACATGAACTTTTCTCATAAAATATCAGATAAGCTGTTTCATGTAGCAACAAGTGCACAAATTTGCATGCATGCTGTAAACGAACAGTCACTAATCAAGCAAGAATTGTTAAAATTTTGTCACCATAAAAATTGATTATTTGAACTCATTATCAACTTTTGTTGATACCTCACCTCTGGTTTCTGCCCATTCATGCCATAGCACTTATACCATAATACCCAAGTTGCAGCATGTTAAAAATGCACTTGTGCATGTACGTTACAAATATGGGCAATTTATTTTGTTTAACCTTTGTGTGCATCTGCATTACTCTCTTGAAAAGTATTAAAGCGATATGCCATGTCATTGATGTTTTTCAAAATCAGCTTTGAAATTATCAGATCTTATTTGAAACTCTTGACTGGGAAAATTCCCAATGTGGATTATGATTCTTTTTGTTCCTAATTGCAACCAAAGGACCATAGGGCCACAACATGGATTATGATTATTACATGTAAATCAGTCATCTTTTAATTCATTTTATGAAAGGTGCACTGCTCTTTCCAGGCGTCCATATCCCAGGGTGCTTTTTTTCATATTCTGTGTCCAAGATCCCATATTTTATAAGAAAATTAAACGGTGAATAAAAGCAATGAAATTTCCCCACATTAAATTACGGATAAAAAAAGACTCAGCTATGCCACAAGTTCTAAGTTTATTTCTTGCTACTTCTCAAGAAGCATAAGGCTAAACAGTTCTAAATTTTAAAAAAACACTTGTATTTTGCAGATTTTTCAACATAAAATATGGAAAAGTCATTTAAGCGAGGTCCTCTAGCATTGAAACTAGTCACAGTTTACATTGTAATAAATCCCTGCTAACAGGCAGATGCTGGTTGCATTGGCCTAAATTTCATACTCAGGGGAAAATAATGCTGTTTGACCGTTTCTTGGTTAGTTCCCTAAGTCTTTCGACCACATTTTAGGCGGGTTTTTTTTTTTTTTGGATGGGGGGTAACTCTCAACTTCAGATAATTTTCTAGTGGGATGTTTATAGTTTTTATATTTGTGGGATGAGGATTGTCTTCAAATTGAAGGTAATGCAATTCAGATGGAGGTTCTGAAAATGGTATTGAATTGCGGAAGAGGTATACAGTCTTCAAAGTGTTCAATCATTGCAAGAGATCTCACGAACTCTAAATCATGTTTCTTTTTTGTCTTTGGCTTTGAAAAAAATAAGGCACATTCTTTACAACATAAACACAATAGTTTATAATCCCAGAACAAATTTAATGAAGACAGAATCAACAATGTCTACAGAAGTGCAATCTGAACAGGCATTTCCTGCCATTCCAACTGCACAAATACTGACAGAACACGACACAAACATCAAAACTGTTCCATCTATCAACAATTATAAAGATTTTTTTCAACAATATGAAACAATAAGTATCAAAAGTGTTTCCAGAATAAAGTACAATCAATAGGTAAGATCTGAAAGGTATGTGGCGCACCCTTCTTTCCCACCATCCTTACCTAGTTGTATGCGATGCGACCAAAAAAAAATATCTTTGGATGATCCGTTACCAGTTATAAACTTAACCACTGCTCATTATCATCTTTTGAGTTAGGTCTAATTTAAGCTATATACAAAAATATACAAAAAAATAGATCCCTCTTAGCAAAATCCTTGGACTTTTAGCATCACACCATCAAAAAAATTACTTCATTTCTATTTAGGCACACTATTCTGAAGATCCCTTGAAATTTCGATCTTTGAGCATTTTTTAAAAATGAATCTTGCTATTTAGCTAAAAATGGGAATAAGTAAAGTTCACAGAAACAACATGGAAAAGATTTAGATACTGGTCTGGGAATAAAACGCTATCTACAAGCATGCAGAGAAAAATAATTTGTGGGTGGAGTTTTCCTCTAAAGAGGAAAACAGATGGCATTTTTCTGAACTTTTCATAAACAAAGTACGAAAAGAAAAATTATATATGTCCATTTCTGAAATAGTTCCCTGAAAATTCCCTCACATCACAGAAAAATTAAGGGGGGAAATGTATGCTACAGCAGGAAACTGGTGCTTAAATTTCTGTTTTAAATTTGTTGTTTTAGAATGGGACTGAAGCTGCTCTGCAAATATGCACAGTATCTCTGCATCCCAAAAAGCAAAAAACCCTCAGAAAATTTTATAAGAAATTGACTCTTTAGCACTCAAATTTTTAAAGAAAAGGACTCGGGGACTCTCATGTTTTAGAATTCTTCTAAAACAATACACAGATCTGTTTTATTAAATTGTCATAAATTTTGTTTTAAAGTTTTCAACTCTCCACTCCATAAGAAAAACTTCAATCTTATCAAAACTGTTTAATTTCCAATGTCTAACTTTTCAAGTACACTGGCTATACATGAGATACCCCTCAATTTTATGTTGAGAAAAAAAAAGATTGATTCAATAATTCTATAGGAGTGTGGCTGTGTACAGAAAAAAAGGTGTTATGACGAAAAGACAACAACAAACAGCAATGGGGATGTAACATTTATAGTAACCAGTCCTCACTAATGCTGCTTTTTTGCAGCACTCTGCTGTATTGGCACTGTATTATACATATTTTTTCATCTCAAGCAAGACAGTTTTGTGTTTTAGCTGGAAACAGACGAGCTGAAATAATGGAAACACCACAGAATGTATTTCAAAATAATACATAATATAGTCAATCAAATTTCAGTAGGAGTCCATTTTGTCTCCAACACATTAACCCCCTGCCCGTCCCCCGAAATCCTTGCCCACTTGTCAACAGTTTATTGGCTGTTTACATCACTTTTCTGTTAAAACCCACAACTTGACTTTGAAGATGCTAAGATTTAAACTACTTCATACTCCTTGCGGATTGCACGGGCCAGACAGCAGGCAAAAAGTACTCCAACCACCTGTAAATAAACACCAGACCACTTTGAGTGCAACCACAGTTGAAAAAGAATCCCAATTCCAAAATAATCCCTGCTTTTTGCTTCCCCTATTTGAAATAAGAATCTAATTATCTAGGGCTTTTTGGATAAGAAGTTAGCCACTGCTAAAAATATTATACAAAATCTAAATAGCAGATGTTAAAAGAACACAAACACATGAATAACTTGATTAGCAAACAGAGAGGATATGTTATTGAGTAGTCAAAAAAAAAAAAAATTAAAGCAAAGCTTAATTCTCCTACCAACACATCTAAGCTCTTTTGTGGCTGCAGAGAACAGAATATCAGTAAAAAAAATGTGCAATCTTCTTCACAGGCAGCCATCAAAAATCGAGCTCTAATGCACAAACCCTTTACATCTTTCTTAAAAACCATGAGCAGCAAGCAATAACAAATATTTGTTTTTAAAGCTGAAAGGATAAAAAAAATTAATGCACTCACCATAACAAATGCCAGGCCAATACCCACTCCTCCAATGATTGCCACTTTATCCTTCATCCAGCCAATGAAAGCTGACTCACATGCCTGGTCAAAACACAATGTGCTAAAATATAATAATCATAATTGTACTTAAGACAAAGAAAAAAAAAAAACAACACTGTTTTGTTAGATTTAACACTTTTCCCTGAAATTTTAGTTGGCATTAACTATGTTTGAATTGTGTTTAATTTACATACACTTGTAAAAACTATAATGGATAAACATTTCACTGAGCAAGTTTGAAAGAATTAATTTGGCAAATGAATGATCATATAGAGGGCAAAAAAGGCATTTTTTAAAATCCATCACTTATACACATGAAGCTAGTACTTTAAAGCATACCTGTTTGTAGATGTCATCATATGTAATATTTTGCTTAGTTTTACAAGCTTCAGAATCCATGCAGCATGACCATGGGTATGTAGTGTTCAGGTCCGAAGCCTGCTTCCAGTCAGAGCTGTTTGTTACACCACAGCACTGGAACTAGAACAGACAAAATCAAATCAATAAAACTGACAGCTGAAATTAGTTATTGACTTACGCAGGAAAGAGCTAAGGCAACAGAGAAACAACCCTGGGTGACAAATAACCTACTGGATCTCAGTAACCAATGATAGGTCTTTAAGAGAGAAAGGAAAAGCGACTCTGAAGAAGCTTCCAACAAGGTCAGTACTACTATGACAAAAACAAAATACTGACTTTTCCCAGGATAAACTTCATTCATCCAGTCCATGCACAGACATCACAATTTCAGAACATTTAGGAATAATCAATACTTCTGTTAAAAAATACAAAATTATTCACATGCACTCTTAACATCACTATGGAATACCACAGAAAATAGTAAAGGTAATAAATGCACTTTTTTAAACATACTTTCACTACCAGGTGGTTTGTGGCAATAGCAAGCTATCAGACAATTTCAATATTACCACAGATGTTAAGCAAAGATGACTAAGCAAGCATTCCTAAACAAAAAATCATTTTCGGTTTCACTTTTCACAAGCTTCAGTTATTCAATTTTTTTTTCAAACTTCTCCCTCAATGACAATTTCCTCATATTTTCACATTTCAAGGCATATTCTATAACCCCCTCTCTCCATCTTTCTTAATTCTTTGTTTTTCTGTCAACTCGTAAAGTCATCTTCTGCTTTCCATTGTTGTCGCCAACAACAATAATAAGGCTAGAAGCCCACCTTGTCTTTAGGCTACTCATTATATTGTTGGACAACTACTTAACAGTTTTATTCTTGTTCTATTTGTCCACAATAGATGTATCACACTGTCATATTCAGTTACTTTATATCTGACTGTATCGCTATTCACTAGTATGACTGTGCCACTAATACGACCCTCACTGTCACAGAAGATGTGTTTATACACTACACACACAGATAAGTAGAAGGTTCCAAAAGGAACAAGATGTAGCTCGAACACTTTACAATGATCTAGGCCAATGTAACAATGACGTCATAATTTCTAATCTTGTTTACATAGCAATGTCTTTAGACTGACACCTGACGTCGCAAGCTCCTTGTTGCTATGTGTAACGTCACTTATTATTAATTTCATGTCTAATGCGCTGAGCTGAATGGTAATAGTCTATCATGTCATCAATAAACATCTACAACAAAGAGTACCCATTCAGGAAATTAAAGAAACATAGATCATGAAGAAAATAATGATTTTAAGTACAAAACATCTGAAGTCAAAGTAGCAGATCAACACTCTGACTGAAGGACATTTCTTGTGGAAATAGGGAAGTGTTCTGATAATCACAGAGCAAAATCTTTTTCATATCTGAATTCAGGATCGCGAATAGCACAAAACCTCAAATGTGTGTCAAAATAATTGACATCACTACACCATACTGTACAATTTTAGCTTGTGTTAGCATTTTTTACTTTGTAAAACACCGAGGTATTAGAGATCAGCGCTCTATAAGCAACCTTATTATTATAACAGTTATTTTTGTACTTGCCATTTCTGTGTTTAATAAATCTGACAATGCCATCATGTCTTTTTCTTGCAATGATAAGTTGATTTTTTTCCCAAGGCATAGAAGTATAGAAATTATCAAATGTTTACCTCTTGCTGCAGCACATTCCATGCATCTGTAACACCTGGATTCTTGTTATAGTTGGTCACTTCATTTTTCAAAACGTCGACAACTTTGTCTTCAATCTATACCCCAAAACACAAACTGATAAATAATACATTTTTCTACTGTAATACGATTGATTACTATTATATTTGTTACAAGAATTATTGCAATTATACGATATTTAAAACAAAAGTTAGTTGTTTCAAAAGTGTGTTTATAAAATATACTTCACTAAAAAATTTACACAAATGTCTGCTTACACTGGTTGGCCAAACAAGTACTACCGCTCTGTTATGGTGATGTCTGTTTATTTTGTTGCTTTCATTCTTGTGTTATCAAACTCAGGGTTCCCAGGGATCAGGGATGGTGCCAAAAAAGGACCTTAAAAGGACCTTTCATGCATTCGTAAGGACCTAAGTGACAGTCATCAATGCTTAAGTTTTTCTCTTGTGTGGTCGGAAAGATGTATTATTTATGAATCTGTGGTCTTCTCTATGTTCTCAAATACATGTATTTCTAGTAATAAATAATCAAAGAGTTAATTTTGATGCCTGTCTGCCATATTTAGATTAGATAACTTAAAAAGTGTCCTTAGCGCGCTGATAACATACACTGTTAATGTTCCAAGTTTTCTAGAAATCTAAGTAATAATAATTGCAAAACCTGAAAGCCATTCTTTGGTGTAATACAAAAGTCTTAGTTCACGTGTCTCTCTCTCGCACACACACTCTAACGGGAAGAGAGAGAGAAATAGAGCTATGCACAGTAGTACTAGAAGATCAAAGTTCAAGAAAGAGTAAGTTTCTAAAGACCTTTTGAAAAAAGAGTGTTTTTGTGAATACGGAAGGGCAACTAGTGTTGTACAGATGTGTAGACCAAACATGCGGCGAAAAATCGTCGGTATTTTGCGCCAAAGTCGACTCCGGAAATAAATTTGTGGTAATATTTTATCGATAAAAGGACTTAAAAGGGTCACAGAGAAAATGTAAGGACCTGTGTGAGAATTTGAAAGGACCGCATGGCAAATAAAAGGACTTAAAAGGCCTTTCGGCGAAAATTCAATATAAAAGGACTTAAAAGGACCTTGCAAGGACCTGGGAACCCTGCGAAACTGCTTTTGCACTCCTTTCATAGGTGACAAACCAAATGCAAACTCCTTAATAAACTAAGACTCACATCATTTCGGAGAACAAATCCTGCAATGCCACCAGCAATCATCAGGATAAAGATAAGAGCCAGCAAAACAGCAAACTGAAAACATATGTTTGTTGCTTTAAAGCAAGTTTCTGACACTAAGATTTGGGGAGGGGGAACATGAAAACCTTGGACTTTTTTTAAATTTTTACAAACTTCATGTCTTAAATGAGCTACTCAAAAACAGTATTTAACAAACATAATTTCTTCTAACAAAAAATATATATTAACATAACGAATTGTTATTAAAACATTGTAAGAATACCAGCAATTCTGGCTTTTGAGGAAATAAATATTTGTCATTTTCGGTAACAATAAGATTTAATGTGCATTTTACCAGCTGCTCCAATAATGTGATTATACCTGCTGGCACCCTCATTTTTCATATATATGCTCCCTGCTCTATGTATTATCATATGAATAATTTAACGAAGTTAAAACTTGACCTTAACTCAGCTGTTAACAAAACTTTAACTCAGCTGTGTAACTCACAGTCATGACAAGGCAATAGTTCTCCTTGATGGCCCCCATGCATCCGAAAAAGGCAATGATGAAGATGAAGACCCCCACAACAATAAGCAGTATACCTGGCCCTGCATACTGATTGCCAAAGAAGTCATAATATTCTGTCAGCTTGATCTGGACGTATGCACCAACAGCAATGATTGCAATTGCAGCAATCTGGAAAAAAGACGTAAAAGTCAAATAAGAAATTAAGTTTAAGGAACACAAGCAATTATTAGCTTGCTATGCAAACATACATTAACTTTTAATAAAATACAAAAAAATTTTAAAAAGCTGACATGGACTGCAGCATTCATAAGCTTGTATCCTGTGTAACCCTAAACATTTTCTCACATAACACATAAAATACAATGTTTTACAATATAAAACAAACATATCCACATAAGGTAACAATAATTTAAAAGTACATCCATTTGCCAAGTAAGCCACCAATGTAAAATCTTACACAACAATGTGTTCTTTCCACATTTCACACAAATCAAGCACAGACATTGGATCTTGTGCCATAGGCTAATGGGTCAACAATAAAAATGTACTTAATATCAAGACATACATAGTTTTAAGTAACCATAAAGTCATTTACAAATATATATAGAAATCAGTATTTATGTCTAGGTAACATGTTTATATGGTAGCCAGGGTTTAGCAAACTTTTCTTCATTTATTTCTAAATATGTATTAAATGTTTCAATGGTATATCTGTTTTTCAATATTCAAATAAAGGGTTCTAGGTGGAGGATGGCTTTTTTAAATCTGCAAGAATATATGCATGTTTTTACAAGAAGTTAAATTAAATCAATTACAACATCTGTCTCAATGTTATTACTGGATCCAAATGGAACAAGATGTTCACTGATAGTTATCCTTGGAGCATTTGTACATTTATCTAATATACAATTTTGTGAGTTTCTCCAAAAATCATTAACATATTTACCATCCAAAACTAAGTGCTGAATATTTTCTTTTTCATATCTGCATAGGCCACAGACATCAACATCTAGTCCCATATGGAATAATATTACCTTTAAGTAGTAAGGCTTAGACTATCTTGAGCTATCAGAACTGAAACCTATAATAATCTATTAAAAAATCACAACTGTTTAGGAAACTTTTTTCCTCTTTTAGTTTTGGACTGCTGCCGGGACCTGCCTCACTGTCAATAAATGTTGGAGGAAACAATGTTTCCCAAAGGCATTCTGAGTGCAGTTGCACATATTTTAAGACAATTTTAATTTATTTCTAACTGTTGTAGCTCCTCAACTACCACGACCACCAAACCAAAACTATTTCTGCTGGTACTAGACCAACCTTTGAGATGTCATTTACCAGTTACAATTGCTAGTAACTCATCATATGATATTCATCATAGCCTCAAAAACAAAAAAAAAACCTGGTAATAAGATTAAGCTTGTACTTTTATTACAAAATCTTACGTTTAGTACTAGTAAGTATAATGTCAAACTTGATATTCTAAATATACTGACATTACCATGATCCTGAGTAAAGGCAGTATGTCAAGTCGTTTTGGTAAAAGAAACTTAATATCATGTTTTGACAACCATTGAGAAGTTTACCTTAGTTCAAAACCAACATCTGTTGACATACAAAACGATGTCACAACAGATTATTCTAAGCAATGGCGACATTTTTTTTTTTTTTGAAGACATGAGAAGGTATTTATAGAACGCTAAATGGGATTGCCAGCTAATATTGCAGTAGTTCCAGTCGATTCGCATTCCTGAACATGAGTTTATAAAGTTTGAAATACTTAATATTACGGACGTAATAAATTTTAAAGAGCAGTCTCCCGGCCTATAGCTAATTCTAAAGAAAAATATTGGTAGGCATAAGTATTACTGTTGACGTTGTCAATAAACGTCAAATGACTCAGTGATCAGCCATTTGTTGGTAACTTGGACAATACCACGATGAGGATTCAAGACAATTCGAGCTTGATGGTTATAACTAAATTATAACAAATGGTTTTAACCCTCACTTCCCATTTTAAAATACTGTTGGCTTTAGTGACAGATGTTTGATTACGGATCCCTCCCACTCAAGATGTGACAATCGCGCCATCGAGGCCCTAAACACCACACAGGAAAAACAACATTCTTTCGCATCAAAAAATCCTTTGAAACTTACCACAAAAATAAGATTGAAGGCGAACAGTAAGAATTTGATGCATTTCATTCCACCCTCGACCATTTTTGAAGGTTGGTGTGATCACAGTATACACAACAAACTGTAGACTCTCTCTCTCGCGTCTAAACACTTCTCCGTCCGCGCTGTTGAGCTCCTGTATGTCCCCGCACTGCCGCCACTTATTCTTCCGCGCACAACAATTCCTACGCCAACGAAATAGTCCACACAGTTGTCACCTGACTCCGCCAGAACAATTACAAAAATATGAAAGAAGTGTCTTCCTGGCAGTAAATGCTAAACTAGAATGAGTGGCTATATAACTGTGAAAGAAACTATTTATATAAAAGAGGAAACGAAGTGTGGCGCAAGAGTATGATTAACATTCACGCGCTGTCGACGTCACACGGCGTATCGACGTGTCCTCGTGACCAGCTATAGCTATAACAACAATTGTTGTCTACACCTGGAAACTTCCACTCCGTGACAGCAGCAGAGGGATGGCGAAAACTCCCTCTTGTTTTAAACTTCTCCACAGATGTGAATACATACGGATTCATATTAACTTCGATCTTTCTCAACGGTTTCCAGGCCTTTTACTGTTCTTCTATATGAAGCAAGATATTAATTATTATAACTACCAGCGGCATTAAAAATACATTTTAAATAACAGACAACTACGAATTCAATGGTGTAAATATGACAGCACACAGGATGCTGTAAATAAGCTCACCAAGTGTTTCTGAGAATGCAGTTTTAAATGCTGGTCTATCACTTGATTCTAATTAACCCAAATGAGGTCAATGCCATATGTTTTTGTAACTGCCTATATATTCAGCAGCAACATCGACCGACGCATATATATATAATCATGCACGCTGTTAATTGCGATTTTGTTTTCAAAACGCGTACTTGGGTAAACATGGTTTATCTTTGAAGTTGTGTATGCAGGCCTGTACCTGTGTCAGGTCTGTGCACATATATGTGATCTGTATACTGTACTTTTTTTTCCAAAACACAAGCGTGGAAGTTGGGCCCCAGGATGCCGTTGTGTGCGTGTTGTGAAAACATTTCCTAACACTGATCTGAATGTACTTGTGACTGGTTTTGTTCTCTGTTATCGCGGCGACTGTTAGATCGACGCACTTGCAACAACAATAATATACAAATAATTGCAATGTATCGGGTTAACCACTGACCACTTTTAAATTAATCTATGTACCAGCCACATATTATGGTGTGTTTCAACCACTGCAGTCAGCACATGACAAGGTTAGGCCCAAAATGTAAAATATTGATCGTTCACTTCTCTCTGGAGGCCCTAATCTCGGGTTTTACGTTCGTCAAGCAAACACAGGACAAACATGGCCGGCGTGCTTATCTCGCCCAGTTGACGCGCGACCTCTTTCTGCATCCTCCCTTGAGTAGAACACAGCGGTGGTGTGTTCATGTCAACAAAACAACACGCACGCAACGGTTACACAAGCAGGACAACATACAAGGGGAAGCACGGTACCATTATATATACTTGCTGGCTTATTTATAATCCAAGGGTTGGGTTGAATGAACTCTTTTTGCGAGGTCTTTCTGTGCTGACGCTATGGTAATTTTTGTTTTAAACTGCTTTAGCTCCTTGATTTCAAATCGAAGGAGGAAGGTGTCAAAATTCTATTGACGCTCCATGCTGAATTATTTGACAGTATTTATTACAGCATGTGCAGGGTTAGTCGGGACTGGACGCTGTCGTGCATATGGAGACTGTGATCCTGCAAGTTGTATGTCCAGGTCTGTCTCTTACAATGACAGCATGTTTTCAGTTCGTGGTTGCGATGAGCTTTCAGCAAGTCGATAGACTTTCCTTTTTAAATTTAACTTAGCCATAGAGACAAAGCAACCGTAGCTGACACAGAGCTATAGACTACAATATTAACTTTCGTCAGTGTTAGGATTCAGAGCAAATCCGCGCCTTTAATGTTAGACGAGGACACCACCACTCCCCCTGTTTCCAAGAAAGACAAATATTAAGTTCATCCCCCAGTTACATTGCAGCCGACAAATTCTATCCGACTCGTGAAAGGGTGCGGGGGTACAGAGGTCAACTGCCAGGCAGGGGTGGTTACAACGTTTTTTTACTTGATTTCCTGTTTTTAAGTTTATCTGTTCGGCGTCACACTTAGTACTTTGTCATCTCGCTCATAGGCTAAAATTAAATTCCTCAGTAAAATGACTAGATTCTTTTTTCTTGGCCTCACCTCTGTGTACCCCGGAGTTCCCCACTCTAGCTGCCCACAGTGTGTGTGAAATTTATAGGTTCTTTGATTCCTTTTTGCTTTAATAGTGTGTGCATGCATGTATTTGAGACAGGAACCAACAAGTTTTCCTTGTATCCTTTTGTATCCTGTTTCCTAGAGATAGTGGTAGCTGACGCCGCTGAAAGTTGACACTTACGCAGTCAAGATTAATTTCCACAAAGTCTTCAGCTTAATTTTCTTCAGCTCTTCAGAACAGATAAACTTACCACAGTCAGCGAACAATAGTGTTCACTGTGCCCAGCTTTCATATTTCCATTAGACAGCAAAATGGAGCCAGTCGACGAAAACACAGCTTGAAGGCCAAATTCTTGCAATTACCCAGACTCCCCCAACGCTTGGCATTTCAAATCCCAGCATACCATGAATTATACGAGAGACATTGCAAAACGATGTCGGCCTGTCCGCAGTCTGTTAGCACTCTTTGCCCAATGAAAACGCAAGCAGTTACCGATCATTAAATGATTAGAGTGATTAGGCAGGTAAAGGAGACCATTCAACCTTCTGTACAATTTGTGTTGTTGCCGCCTGTCTTTAGGCGGTGGTTGGTTAATATGTTGTCGACTCAAATTAACGCATTCTTAGGTAAAGAGGTGGAGTGATGGTGGCAACAACACTTTTCCTACATGCCAAGAGCTGCCAACGTTTGCTGGGATCTCAGAGGCAACAGAGCTGCACAAAGCAAGAACAAAACCTGAAGTACTTATATCAGGAACTGCATAAAAAAGAAGACATCCACGATAGTATATGTGCTTCCGCTTTTGCAGAAATCCACAGGACACAGGCCTACAAGGGGACGTCGGCAAAATGCGAAAGGTCAAGACCATCAGATGTGTTCTACAATTTAATTTTTCTGTTCTAGTGTCCCACTGACACTAAATGTCAATTAAGTTATTATATTGGGAGGAACTACAAGGCAAAATTAAGATGATTCATATACCGGCAAAAACAATTAATAAGACAAAGGTGGTTCTGACTAAGACAACAAATTTCCTGTCCGCCTTGTTAGAGAAACAAAGTACTTCTTTCAGTTGGATAGAGACCTAAAGGAAGAAGAATAACTGCACAGTTATTACTTTTCGGTTCAGAGTTATTAAATGCGTTGGTGAGAAAGTTAAAGATCTACTACAGTGCAGAATGTTTATTAATAACAATATAACTCAGGTCTAAGAAATATTTTCCTAAAGGTCAGTGAAAGATCCCAAAGGTTCTTCTCCATTCCGAGCACCAAAACTACAAATATAAGTATGTGCAAAATTATGCCACGCTCTGCTATATCACGATTGTCCACGGAGACGTATAATT
Source organism: Pomacea canaliculata (assembly GCF_003073045.1). Classification (NCBI taxonomy): domain Eukaryota; kingdom Metazoa; phylum Mollusca; class Gastropoda; order Architaenioglossa; family Ampullariidae; genus Pomacea; species Pomacea canaliculata. The sequence goes on along the minus strand of NC_037590.1, from coordinate 6,590,848 downwards.
AACATATTATGGTCCCAGCTCTCACACTGACTGTAGCTTTCACCACGTAGTCGTATGTATGTACAATTCTGACGTCACTGTTTGCTGTGTTCATGGAGATGTTTGTAAGCTTATATTGAGAACAGAAGAGGGGTGGGGAGATCCTCACACATTTAGGGAGATGCTGTCTTGTACTGAACTCCGTCGTACCTTGTCATTAGAAAAACGAGTCGCAATAGTAGACTTTTAATCTTCTGTGTGACCCTCAAACCGCTTTAATCTCGCCCCCAGATGTTTCTCATTATGCATGTCATACTTGTCAATGGTGATAACGGACTAGGGCTTTGTATACTGCGGAGTTTTAATAGTGTTGACTAAACTTCTCGTGAATGTGGGTTATAGACGGTCTTTGTTCGATGTAACTGTGTTGTTTGTTTGCTAATGCCGCTTATAATCATTGTATTTACAGACATAATTAATGTTGGGTATGTGCATAGCACCTGTAAAGTGGAAGTAAAGCTAGGTGGGGGGACATTGAAGATTGATTGCCAATAACAACTGTAACTAAGACAAGATGGCACTCTTACCTGGTCAAGACTACACGATGCCAAGGTATAGTTAAAAGACAGGAAACTTGAAGTGATATTGCAGCCTTGTGAGCAGACACATTGTAGAAGATTCTCGAAGGATTCACATCCACAAACTAAGCAAATTTTCGAATATTAATATAGAACTCGTGTTATTCAGTCAGTCAAGACAACTACAAAAACAACGACAATGCTACAGAATGTGTATGGTTAAAATTTGAACTAGAAGCTATCCATGTCCTGTTTATTATTCCCCAAGATCTCTAACTTATTTTTAAAATAAATTTCGAGATGGTTTACAACCTTTCTATAACAGCTTCCTTAAGTCTTTTTACGTGCGCAATTTTAGAGATGCTGGAGAGAGAACTACAAAAACCTGGTCAGATAAGAAAGATGTTGATGTTGATGCTGATGTTACACCAACCCAGCATGGTGCTAACCTCCGTACAGCGGTATTAGCATCAGTTAGTACCTCGCCTAAGTTAGGGCTGACTGAATAGAAACATTCTTCTTCTTCTTCTGTCGTCATGCCCGACGAGAAATAGTACATATATATCAAAAGGTTGATAAGTATCATAATATAAAACTTAATAAGCTATTGAGAGCAAAAGAATGAGACAACATGACCATTTGCAAGGCCAGTTAACTACTCGAGGAATAAACCTCAGTAGTTACTTTCGAATATTCAACATGAGACACACGGACACGTGTACCAGGAATGTGTGTACAAAGCGGTATTTGCTATCTCGACTATGACAAAGCATGGTGGCAAATCAGCCACCTGATCTCACTTACCCTGAACTCAGTTTTCCGGGAGCTTTCCGTGAGTGTGTGTGGGGTGAGGGAGAAAGGGTGAAAGGGAGAGAGGTCAGAGGTCTCTTGCGTATGTGCGTATGACGTTGCAAGTGTGCTCAGCTGATTAGGACTTGAGTACAGCTTCTCTTCTCCTAATATTTGTACCTTTGTGTGTCCTAGCAGCCACCGTACCCATTGAACTTGTCTGTTCACCTCAGCTGGTCCAACAAAAGCCACCAAGAGACCAGCGGGTTTTTTTTTTTCCAGAGTTCTGGACTTATCCTCAAGCCCAGTGTGCAAGATTTTGTGTGTGTACAAGAAAATGAAAGTATTTTTAGTGTGAAAGTAATAAGCTCTCTGGATGAATCATATTAGATAATATCCCGCCCCAAGAATGTCATGGTTACGAAGTAAAAATAACCTCTCGGACAACACCAAGAAGTATATTATTGTTACACCCAAATGTTCAGAATGAAACTAGGGAAGTAGAAACTAGAGGCGTGAGCTCATATTCATCATCATCATCACATTTATACAAGGCCTTTCTCAGCATTAGCCGGATTCAAATCGCCTTACAGCAATAAAAGTGCACTTGTATACCGTGCTGTCCTGTCAGAAAGACGAGCTCAGGGTTAGTGAACGTTCATACGTGGTGACGCACGAGAGCCCAAAGTCTACTCCCACAGATTGCAAGCTCTCCCCGTGTTGTTCATATCGACTTCTCTCCCTTCAGGAGGAGTCAGAAAAGCGAACCGAGAGAGCGTCACGCTTGATTATAAATGATAAGGTCAGGCAATCTGTTGCCATCGGTTTTTCACCTCCTGGCTTTTGACTGATGACGTGTGTAGGCACATGTCCACTGCCTCACCCCTGGCGCCTCGAGAAGTTTCGTCACACAGGAAACCTTATTATATCTGCCGGGTCGACTTTTGTAGAACTTAGTAGCGAATTGTAATAGTCTCGTGGCTGTGACATAAGGGGCAAAGTAATGTTTATGCTATCGGGGTACTGTGCCAAAAGTTAAGAGATTGCGATTAGTTGAAGTGATGGTGGTGTGGAGAGGGGTTGTCTTACTCATGTTACAGGTGCATGCAAGTGTGACAATGTGTACCTGTTCACAGCGAAGAAAATTCGTGTCTTCATGTATGTATTTAGTTTTCTGACACTAATTTTAAAAAATAACCAGGTGATTCAAAAGTAAAAAGTAGAGAAGTGATATTGACTGGTCCAGTGTGCACCGTATCCCATCTGTGACATGTTTCTCTACCTAAGCTCTAAGTCTCCCCAAACCTAATGTAAGCAAATAAAGTAGTGTTTAGAAAATAAACAGGCTTTTAAAGACAGTCTGTTTCAGTTTTGAGAACTAGCATTTCTGGTGATTAGTCATTTCATGAAAAAAGCTCAGGTAGGAAAACAAAAACCACCAAGCCGGAAGTGAAATCAAGTTTCCTAGTACAGTGGAACCTCGGTTAGCGAACGCCTCGGATAGCGAATATTTCGGTTAACGAACAAAAATTTCGTTAAAAATTTGTCTCGGATAGCGAACAAAATTTCGGATAACGAACAGCCACGTGAACCACACGTGACCGACCATCATGTAATCATTCGTGCACGAGACACAGTTACGATCGGTTGTTCCTTATCTGTGCGCATTCTTCTTATTTAGTGATTGTTGTGCTTTATTTTAATAAGATAATCCTCAATCATGGCTCCAAAGAAGATCAAGAGCAATAGTAGTGAGGTAATGACAAGGAAGCGGCCAACAATTGAATTGAAAAAGGAAATGATGTCAAAGTACGAAGGTGACATGTCGGATGTGTGATGTCGTATTACCCAAGAGTTTTACAAAAAAGACAGAAGGAACAGACACTGGACAAGTTTTTTCCTTTAACCTCAAAGCTACAGAAAAGGGAAGTCACCCCGATTTTATAATGTCACGTGTGCTCATGGAGGGGGAATCCAAGCAGTAATTCCACCCCTTCCTCCCCACACCTCCATCCACCCACGCCATCAAAACGACAAGTTTTCTGATGTTTAAATGCTTTTGTTAATGTTTTTATGTTTATTTAACTCCATTTATATTGTATTATAATTGTTCTCATTAAAACAAATACCTTTATAGCCTGTAACTTTCAAATATTAGCGAGTCAACAGGGGCTGGGAACCAATTAAATCTATTTCCTCTATTTCTTATGGAAAAAATTGTTTCGGATAACGAACATTTCGGATAACGAACATTTCGGATAACGAACAGCTTTCCAGAACGGACTAAGTTCGTTAACCGAGGTTCCACTGTATAAGTCTCATGTGCTTCAATCTCTCTCTCTCCCTCTGTATTGTGTATGTGAGAGAGAGAGCAGGAAGAAAAGATTATGAGTGTCTGTGTGTATTTGTGTGGTTTATACGTAATCAGTTCTATTTAAGTGTAAATAAATCGATTAAACGCATTGCCGTAGTCGCCATCATCAACGTCGTCTTCCTCATCAACCTCTTCTTCGCGGAAAGTTCTGGTATCGTTGTAGTCATCGGTTTTTTAAAACACAAGTCTATCGATTACCATCAGACAGTTTATGTGAAGCTTTGTGCCCTCTCGAACACTACAAACATACTGAAATAAATAATTCACTGACCGCGCATGTCCAAAAATAGATGCTAGGGACCAGCTAACGCTCGGATAATCACGTGACTCCTACCTCAAGGGCACGTGCTGACTCCAGTGTACCAAACAGATGCTGGCAGTTATCACCATGACAGCAGATGTGTACACGGCGGCAACTTTCATACATGGACGGGTGGCGGGGGTAGAGGGTGATGGGGAACTAATTCTGGTATTGGGTGTGGTGTATTGCGAGACATGAAATGTAAATTCGAAAGGAGACTGGGATGAAACCAGTTCACTGAGCTGTATGTATTAAGATTTGTTTTATTTGTCTGTGATGACACAGAGCTGCATGGTGACTGGTCTGAAATAAAATTTTATTTTATCTCGTTCCATCTATGCTTGCCAAGTCAAACAGACGGGCAGGTAGCAGGTAAACCTACAGAAAAAATACCTGTTACTCATTGACCTAAACAGTCTGATACCTACAGTCAAACGTCGCTTAAAGACGATTACAGTATCTGAGAAATGTGCTGTCAGGTCATAATGACTGCCTTCACAGCATGGTCCCTCCACACATAATTGTCAGATCTCGACATTTCTCGCGAGATAATACAGGAACAGGTGATAATGTGACACGCTATGTTTAGTTTTTTCTTCTGTTGTTTTTTAAGAGAAGAGCAAAAAAAAAAAAAAAAACCGAAAATGGATTTTCATCTTTTCATTTAACCTTAGTTAACTTGGAGAGTAATTGTCGTGCGTGACCATCATGTCCCCTTTTCATCAGACGGAAAATTAGTTCCCTCGTAGAAGTCTATAACATATATATCTGAATCACTTATCCTCTCAGATGTCCTCCTCCCCATGGTGTCCATGAGGGCGACGAGGAGTCATTGACATGTTGAAGATCGATGTCTAGTGTGATTGCAACATCTTGTGGGTTCATGAGGCGATCAAAACTGTCACGTGACGTCTTCTTGGCACAAAACATGTGAAACCCTGTGACGTGAATGATGTGAACTTTTTCACAACTGATGGTTTTATGGGATTGAATCAGATTGAACATAGGGCGACTAAGTCGGTAAGCGTCTTACGGTGGAAAAGTTGAAAAGACTGAGTAACAGTTTGGAAGTGATTTTTATTAATTAAAAAAACAAACATTGTTTTTGTTTTTCAGCTACACTATGTGTGTGCACAGATGCTCATTGACAGGAACATATGGGCACATGAAAAGACATTAATTAAGCCTGAAATATACAATCAAAACTAAAAAAAAAATCTGGATGGTTTCAGATCCATGCATGGTAATCACAACTGAACACACGGTAAACAATTTTATTTACAATACAGGATTCCTTACTCATTAAAACTCGGGGAATCGTTTTTAAGCAATAGATCAGTCTTGTGTTTATTCATTAAAAAGATGTAGACCAGGATGACTACTGCTTGTACACCATAATTCCTTGCCGGGTAATGTAATAGGTGGCGTGATGTTGGAGGTACAGGGTCACCACCTGTCGTCTGCAGGGTCAAGTATAGACCAGGGCGCCAGGTTGCTGAGAAGGCGTTGCACACCCTGTGCTCCCCAGGTATTTCCATGTCGATCGTTTTGCCTCTGGTCGGAAGAAATTAGCTCACAGCATCAAGCGAGGACTACAAAATTGTGTTGCTCACATGCGCGTGTCGACTGATAGATTACTCACAATCAGGAGATTACCAGAATCTACATTGGATGCTAATCATTCTTCGAAACAATGTCGATTCGTGACTCCTGGCAGGTCATGCTCTTCGTGAGACGTGACTGTTGGCAGTGTCACTGAGGTCGGCAAGCATCTGCTCTACTTGTTCAAAGGAAATTGTATTGAACGAGAAAAGGAGAGATTGGTTTACAAACAACATTGAGAAGGCTTTTTTTGGTACCAGTTGTGGTAAAGTTTGGTTATTAGTTTACAAAAAATACAAATTACATCACCCCCAGATTTTACAGAAAAAGGTTATTGTGTACACACACATATATATATATACAGGAGTAGACAAGTCAGGTCTGTCTCTCTCTCTCTCACACACACACAAACTACATACACACTGCTGCACCTATAGTCTATAGCATAAGCCAGGAAATTGTTCTGCGTATCCTGTATAAGCCCTAAAAAATAGAGTAAGACGAGGAATGTCCAAAATACCTGATGTATGTGCAACAGCGAACAGAAACTATGATGTTCACACACACTCACTTTCTCTCTCTTTCTCTCAATAACCGCTCTGTCTGTTATCATGAAGACTGGTTCGCACAGACGGCGGAGGGAAAAGCCAGAGCAGCCAGGCAGACCGCGTAAACTCATGCCAGATGCAGAAAAAAATTCACAAGAAACGATATGTGAACCCATGGCCCTTGAGCCATCCGTGGTTAATACCATGAGCGATTTGCGCTGATTTAGATACGAGAGCCTAGCCCCATTATCTCCCCCCTCTGCAGGGAAAATCTGTTAATGCCTTCTGTGTATATTTATGTGTTTCTCATGTTTGAACACTGATATCATTTGTTTTGAGTAGAAGGGATTCATATCTTGGACTATTCCAGCAAATCACTCAATCAGCCTTTTTTTCCTAGCTACAATCTTAGGAAGAGATTGGAACCCAGGGTTGTCACAATCAAGACTGGCCGAAGGCTGAGAAAATCCTGATTTCAAAGTAACACTCGCCTGGTGATACATTTTGTCAAAGTGATGTCAAGAAAGACAAGAGAATAATTTAGTAATGTGTCATTGGGCGTTAAAGAAAATGCTGCAGAATCCGGCTGAAACTGTGGCAAGACTTCAACAAGGATGCGTTACTATGATGGGCACATTTCCTCTTGCTGTTGACGAATACTTCCCTTCCGTCCGGAGATGTGTCACACACACACGCGCACGAACACACAGACAAATAAACTGTCTGTTATAGTTAACATGTCTAATGGAGCGAACACCCCATTTTTCATGGCCATTTCTGCTGATATTTTATATCTCAACCGTGCGGAGGAAGAGTCAACACTCTGCCCAGCCCACTTATTTCCAATAATAGCATCAGTGATCGATAGAAAAGTAGTTCGGTTATCATAGACTGTAAACCGCTTCGGTTGTTCTCTCCCATTCTCCACTCACCCCCAACCCAGTCGATAGTATTATATGTGAATGGGCCACCAAATAAAATTTTATTGCGGTAAAAGCGTGCAGTCCTGATTTGATTGTGAATAAAGAATTGTCTCCATGATCATCACTTTACTTCCCCATTTATGACCCTCCCCCACCCAGCTCACTAACACTCACAATAACCCCAGAAGCCCACACACGCACATTTGAACCAAAAAATGGACATGCGCAATAAAATCAACAAAAATCGAACCCAGACTTCTGCGCAGATCCCTTGACCTCGACTTTCTGCATCATAGTTTGAGTCCAAACTCCAAACAAATTTACTCATAACCTTGAGGGAGCTCTTAAAAGAAATCATATTGTACAAAATAATGCAATACACAATAAAGAAATGTCATGGCGGCTTCATAGAAAACAGTTAAATATGTGTAGTGATCGGCACTTCGCCCAAACTTTCGTGGAGAGAAAACCAAATTAGATGTAGGCAGCCTTTGCTGCAGTGAGGATTGAGCTCGAATGTTCCCCCAAAACATGTTTATTTCGCCCTGAATGTAGAGTCTTCATAGGAGGGAAGAATGTTCTATGGTCACTCCTATTTCTCCCTTTTCTTGACACCTCCCTGTCCTGATCACATGGGTTGAAGCCTATTTCCTATTAAACCATACAGTCAATTAAGCTAGTAATTAATCTTCCTCGGCTACTCCATTTCAGTCAATATTAGCTTTATTTTCAAACAGTTTCAAAAACTTATTTGTGATTGTTCATACATACTCTGAATAAAACTGTAAAAGGTTTATTTTTTTGCTGCATATATATTATTGAATAGAGCTATAATAATATGATTATGAGATGTATAATACTCTATATTTATAGATTTATGTATATATAATACTCATATATTTATGGAGACTGTAAGAGAATGGATGCAGTGCAGTCAGCTCTGAAATCTTCAACAATGAGCCTGTAAAACGGAATACGTTAATCGAGCTGGTTTCCTGCAATCACACGGGGATAATAGTATTTGACTAGCAGCCATGAGCAGGTGTAGATGAGCCTTTTCTCACGTTCTGTACAGTGGGCCTGCCTCTAGCACGGAAATCCGTTTGCCTGCCTTAATGGGAGTTTATTTAGAGATCATCGTGCTTGAGGTCGGCAAACCCCTATAGCAGGAGACTGAGGATCCTTCTATCTTGTAATAGCTAATATTTTTTATCAGATACGTTATAGATATCACTATCATTTTTATTATCTATATCTTAGGTTGGAAATTTACGTTTTAGCTTTCAGAAACTTGGTGTCAACAGCAACACCCTCGAAGCCAAAGAAAAAATAAACAGTAATAATAATCTGCGCATCAACAATGTGCATGTCGTGTACTGTGACAAAGTAGCACACATACATCAACACAACGACTTTAAAGAGACTAAAATGAACTTAACTAGTTAGTTTCTTGCAGTGTTCGAACTACTCGAAGTGTTTGTTCCTTGCGTTTTCGACAAAAACAACAAAATGCTCAAACGTCAACAGTGAGCTGAAGCTAGCCTGCTGCGTCCTCAAACTGCTCGTGTTTTATTTTGTTTGTTTTATTAATCGTTGCTGTCACTTCTTGTTCATCCCGACTGTGGGCGATTGATTGTGTTGCTGGAGTACACAAGCCGCTGATGAAGCAAAGGGCCTGCTCAGAGTCCCCTGGATGTCACCTCCTTCTGAACAACCTGCAAGACAGGGCACTACCCCGAAAAAAAAAAAGCTGAAATCTCTCGCGGTTTCCTTGGTCACGAAATACGAGCCTCGACTCATGCTGGTTCTCTGAAAGGGAGGAATCTTTGACATTCTGGTTATGCAGTCAACCATGACAACTGTGTTCATTTTTAATTTTAAAAATGTCTGTACGCGTATTACACTCGAGATCCTTGGGGACGGAGGTGTGTAGCCTTATGACTATCATTATAATACACAGTGGGATATTTCTTGAAAATGGGACAGTCAGTCCCAGACATACCCACCATACATGACAATCAACACACATGCACACCTACACCTTCTCACATATGCATGGAAACCACCTAAGAAGGATCCCCGAGGGCAACAGCTGAAAGTTGGGATGGAGAGGGTGTGTTTGGTCTGAAATGATGTTATGTGACATCTTTCTGGCTGCATGAAGATACAAATCAGAAAGGGGCAGCTGTAATAAAAAAACTTATTTGGCTGGTGGATGATTCTGGCCAGCATTGCCTTGTCTTTGACGAGGAGGTGACCATACCAGGCGGCGATGTTAATAATGTCAGGATGCTCTCAACAAGATTGTCTTTGAACTGTGTTAAGTTGTCTGTAAAAACGTTCAAATGTAGTTAGAACGAGTCAAGTTGTCCATACAAAATGGCCAGCTGTTTGTACTGTGCCCAGTTGTCTATAAAGACCTACCGCTGTTTTTTTTAAAATGCGCTCCGTTGTCTAAAAAGAGAGCCAGCTGTTTGTAGAGTATGCCCCGTTGTCTGTAAAGATGTAGCTTTTGTCTGTAGAAGCAGACTCTTCTCAGTCTCTCAGTTCCCACTATCAATTCCTGTCAGCTTGTAAATATAGAAATCTCTGCCAAAATAAATTAAAAATAGAACACAAACAATGCTCTCGAGAAACTGTGACAAGAATTGCGTCGAAGTTTATTTTTCAACAAAGAAACTTTTTAAATATTTTGCTTCAAGCACACCATCATGTCGAACCTCTTCACCCTGGTGTTGTCTGTAGGAACTGACAAAGGAGGTAGTTTGGTATGGGGGTGACTGCGTTTGTTTTTGTTCCTGAACGTATAATTTACAGAGTGCTAGCTAGGTTTGTTTATTGTCTGTGCATGATCGACAGTTCTCGTCTACCTTCCATAATTATAAGTGTTCACAATTTTTAGAAAGTAGACAATGAGAACAGTTTTCAGCCCTTCCAACGGAGACGAATAATCTGAAACTTCGTCAAAAAAAAAAAAAAAAGAGTAATTGATGCATAACTTCTGACAGTGACTAAAACCCATGCTTTGATTCTTTTGATGTAAATAAAAACACTTTGTTTACGGAGACAAGCTCTGGAGAAAAAAAATAAGAGAAGAAAAATGCTTTAGGAAGATTATTTGCCTTATCGTGTTTACTAATCTGTTCCCACTGCGATCGGTTCTTACTTTGTCGAGTTGGGGATGTTCATCTTGACTTACAGCTGGGAGTTGCTGTCGGAGGAAAGGACTTAATTGCTGAAAGATTGTTAAGCCTCTTGTTTTGGTGTTTGTTATACGGCTTAGCCAGTTGACCGGACCACAGTACTTCATCAGTTAAAATGTACCCTGATGTTCGTGTCTGCGCACTTTGTCACATTGAGGAAACCATGTTTACGGCCTTGAGCCTTCTACTCGTGTCTTCAGTGTCTTCACCAATGTTCTAATATCAGGATCCAACTGACAACTGTTGACTGTACTGAACGCCGAGTGTGTAGATAAGATAGGTCGGGTGTTGCTCAAAATTACTGACAGCACGAGGTTGCACCAAAGGTAGTTGCTATGTAGCCGGTGGTTAACTACATTAGTTCAAGGAGACTGACCTTGAGCGAAGAAGAATCTCATTGTTTACAAAAAGATTGTTGTTGGGCCAACTGATCATGACGTCATAGGCAGGCGCGAAGTTGTTGAGAGAGATACTAAATAAACAAGTACAGGAACCAACGAAGAAAAGAGAGAAAAAATGTTAGTCTCCCTTATCGTGAACAATTGGTGACAGGCGCTGTGCCACCGGACAGCCCTCACGTGTGTGAGCAGAGCAGCTTTAATTACAGGTGGTGCTAATGATTACCTGTAATTCACACCTGTCAACTCCACAACAATGCCTACACTGTCTAACAGCCTCGGCCTTCACGCGAGATAGACGTGTACCCCGTGTAAGTGGAGGGAGGATGAGTTGGAGAATACAGTTGCAGACTAGGCTGTTGAATTTTTGTCAAAAATTGATAATCTCCTTAAAACAATGTAGCGGATGAAGTAAAGCCGGCGATGGTTTAGAGATACGGAGATGGGTTGAGTACATGTCAAGCAAACGGAAATTGTTTGAAACTGAAAACTCCAGCGCCGGTCACGGAACACTCAGACACAGGGTATGGAACACTCAGACACAGGGTATGGAACACTGTAATCAGATCAGGATCTGACACACATAGTAGACCAGCTGTCTGGTATATAGTTAAAAACAATTTCTCAAACACTCGTGTTTGTTCTTCTATCTCATCCACCATCACCCACACACACGCACTTGCTACCGCCCACGGAACAGAAAGGAATGTGATAAAAATCTTGGCGATGTCGCCACATACTCTACGCTCGTGACGGAACGAATAAAGCGTGAGTCGGGTTCAGAGTTCACGACATCACCAAGACGTGCTGCTACACTCATCATGCCAGTCGCCGTTCTTTCCGGGCTTGTGATGAAGCGTTTGATCACGTGATCAACGACAAAAAGATGAACGTGGCTCTGTGCTTGCGGAGCGCCTGATGTTTAGCAGAGGTGCTAGCTATCCGTAGTGAGGTGGTGTGTGCCTCTCAGACTGTTGCCAAGGGACACGCAGGTGCATCATAATTAAACTGTCAGCCCTAACGGCAGGTGAGAAACAAGCAGCATCGAGTGCTGGCAAACAAAAACAAACAAAGAAATCGGTGTAAACTTTCCCAGTAAACAAAGCTGGAGGCTAGTCACACGTACTCAGCTAAGCATGAGCTTTCCCGATAGCATTGAAAACAAAAGACGATTTAAATAACAATGAGGCTAATGTCGACAGGCGTCAGGACCCAGTAAACTCATCAACACTGTCACAACAACTAAACAACAAGGCCTTAAGTGGTGGTCCTTGCAAACAAAGCCTCTTTATCAGCGCAGTGTAAACCTATTGTCACCCTGTGCGAGGTAAAAACAAATTATCTTGACCTTGATTAAGGGATATATATCTATATTAACATACTATATATACATGTTTGTTTTCCTGAAGAAGAAACTTTGCAATAAATTACCCAACCGACGAAGAAAACAAAGAGACGGAAGTTGTGATAAATGCAAGAAGCTGATTTGAACAGTGTCAGCAATAAATGCAGCAGCATCCTGTGCACATGCAATCAGTTTGAACGCCACCTAGCGGCAGGCTTCGTAGGCTTGTAGGCACATTGCCAGCCTTCGTTTGCTGATGGCGACAGATTTTTTTTTTTTTTCTCTTCCGAGTTATTGTGTTGCCGAGGTTGTTGTGCTGACTTGGCTCCGTTGGTGAGGCGTGTCACAGCTGTGGTAACATATGAGATCTCGTGGGTTTATCGCTGAATGCAAATCCCGATTGTTCGATGCTCTGTGTGTGTGTGTGCTCTTGTATATGTGGTCATGTATGTGCGTGTGTACGTGCGTGTGTACGAGCGTGTGTGTGTTTTCATGTATATGTGGTCAGGTATATGTGTGTGTACGTGCATGTGTACGAGCGTGTGTGTGTGTCCATGCAAGCGTGAGTGGTTGCTGGGATGGGTGTGTTGCGTGGGTTGTTTTTTGTGCAGGAAATATATCACTTGCTGACAAATACAAGAACCAATATATCACCGGTCCTTTTCATTAATTAGCGAGCGTTCATGTAGTTGACCTCTGCCCCGGGCCCATAGCAGAGCTCGAATTATCGGCCTTACGTCCTCCCCCGTATGTGATGGAGCAGGCAAATATGTGTGTGGGACGGGTGTGTGTGTATATATGTATATAAGTGTACACATGCTTGATGGAGAGCAGTGGCTGACTACTCAGTTTGTCGTTGTAATACAGAAGAGGGGGACTCGTGTGTTCATTACTTTGTGGGTGGAATGAGTTTGCTGTAGGAGTGTGTGTAGGCGAGCGAGTGAAAAGAAAGAGGGTTGATATGTGTGTGTCAGAGAGAGATTAGTGAATGTGGTGCAGTATTGTAAAATATCATCTCGGCCTCTTGTGACATAATCAAGTGACAGCCACAACAATCGTCACTTCCTGTCTTCTGACTGATAGGCTTCTTGTGATAAATAATACCCAGCCTCGCTTTGGCCCGGTGGCGGATCTGGCCCACCTCTTGTTTACATTTCTCTCTCTCATGCTAGACCTTTCCTCTATATTCTTTTCCGACCATTCTTTTTCTTTAATTTTGGCCTCCTACGCCCTCCCCCCACAGCACTCCACTGCAGTGCAAGGCCACCGTGTCGGAGGACTGGATCCTGGATGCTGAGGTTTCTAACGGGTTGCAGCGCATCATAGTAACACTCCTCCTTGGTGTGGCCCACTGGTTGTGTGCTGCCAAAATTGTGCGTAGGTTAGTCTACAGACCAGAGTATACTCCTCCTACAACTTGACACGTGCTTGCTGAAAATATTGTTGCAGTGCCAGTCGGCGGCATGCACTTGTTGCCCTCGCCTGGGCTGGTAGGAAGGAAAGAACGCCTAGTTTACACTATGAAACAAAAACCTGTCTAAACCAGGAAAACGCTACCAGGACAGAGAAGATAAAGTCCTGGTCGTGGATTAATTTTGTCTAATAAATTGGAGCCAGATCGGCCACTTAGCACTCTTGCCAGTCACAGTCGACAAAGGATTTAGAAACATCTTCTGGAAGACAGCTGAATGCCTAAACTCCCGTTGTTCCATCCTAGACAATAATTATTATCTTGTTTAAGCGTTGCCCTACCCTAAACAATCTTATCTTAGTTAAGTGTTGGCGAGCACAAATTAACTCTTTTATACAGGATAGGACGCTTGCTTGACTGAGGTTTGTGTCCTCCCTGTCGACCAGCAGCCCGTCCCAGGTGTGGGTGAGGGAGGCCATACAGAAGATGAGGGCAAGATAGCAGGAATCTCCAATAAGCCATCTGCTTGCTGTGTATCCTACTTTGATATATCAGCAAGTAGTCTGGGCGATGACATCATGACGCATAACTGTTCATTCCGATACCCTCGCCACTCTGTCACGTGACAGTTCTTCTGATAATTTTACGGTGTGCAGTTCTATCTCTTTTTGAAATAAAGAAGGCTTCTTGTTTTCTTTGTTTAGGTACTTTCCAACAGCAGGTTTCGTTTTTAATAATAATAATGATAAATGAGTGATTGATCTGACACTAAATCACGCTCACTAACCGTTGAGCCTCGTTATCATATTTACAGTCTGTGTTGTAATGGTGGTCACGACACGTCTTTCAGCTTTTCCTTTTGTATCAATTTGTTATCTTTATTTCGTTTGTTTATATTAGTTCACATTTGTGAAGAGACTAGGGGACTAGCTCTTTCACTCTCTTTACTTAAATAAATTATATATTTCGGTAATATATTATAGTGTTGCCCCTATGGCATATTAAAACAGATCAGTCAAGGAAAAACGTCCAATGATAACCAGCTGATAGTGAGATAAGTGCAAGTATTACAAAGCTGAGCTATGGGCTTAACGATTTAAATGGAGAAACTGGTCTGACTAACCCAGAAAAAGATTTTCCCAATATTTCAACAGATTTTTAAAAAGCAAATATTTTAATTTTCCTGCCAATTGCTTATGCGTCTTTCCTGCAGTTTATTGTGTACTTGATAGAGGGCGAAATGCAGTCATACAATCATTAAATTCATAGACCGTGACGGAAATGCAGGAGCTAGAATTTATCGTCTCTCTGGCCCAGAGGCTGTCAACCGTCTCATTGAGCAGGCGGCAGGCGGGAAACAACAAAACCTGACTCGGCAAGCAGACTAGGTGCATTTTTAACTTTTGAAAAATCGTTCTACGAACGACACTGCACTTTCTTGTTCCATTCCTAGTTTCTAGCTCATCAACGAAGCAAACACGGTTTCCAGAAAATCTTCAAACAAACGGCAGTTATTTAAATGGCTCGCCATGTCAGCGGTCCTTTTTGTGATATCTTTTGCAGTCTTCAGTCTTCCCCAGCAGCATGTGGACGTAAACATAGGGCTAAACGACCCCCCCACCACCACCACCACCACCACCACTGCCACCACCTCCATACCTCCATCCCACTTCACCAGCCTACAGGTGCGGCACATATTTCTGATTGTCTGGGTAGGACTAGGTTGGGCTTTCGTGCAGCAGAAAGCAAATGTAGACATAAGGCTAACCCTTGCCTGTGACACACTTCCGCCTTCAACACAGCAAAACGACACGTAACTATCATATGGCAACCACGTGATCATTCCTGCAGTGTGAGTGTTGAGCTTGAAACCTCGTTGTTATTTTTTTAAGTTTTTGAAACTCGTGACCGACGTTCCGGTCTATTAACTACGTCAGTGAGACATAGCGGACAGGCGTGGTCGAGCTCGCATCCCAACTCGACACACTTGCTAACTACGTGTGTGTGTGCGTATGTGCGTGTAAGTATGTGCATGTGTGTCTGTGATCGCGTGTCTATGTGGGTGTTCATGTTTGTGTGAGTGTGTCACTGATCTGGAGAATCGTCCAGCCCACAGAACCTCAATGGTTAGTCGAGATTCATCGGTTTAGAGAGCCACGTGACGTCAAACAAGGAGTGTTTGTGTGTTTGTTTGTGTGTTTGTTTGTTTGTGTGTTTGTTTGTGTGTTTGTTTGTGTTGTATATTCCAAATGAACGAGGTTCGACACTGCTGTCCGCCCAACAAGCCCCGTCACAAGGGAATTGTTTTGATGAGGGGCAAAAACATTAAGATATAAGACATTCGCTATCTGATTGTCCCCCGCGGCAAGAGGAAATGAGTTGCAAGTACAGGTGTGAGCGCAACAGAAGGACGTATACAAGCTGCGTATACATGTTGGCGTGTTTGTATCGCTCCCGTACTTTTATTCTCTTCGTCTATCTCTCTCTATACATGTGTGCGCGTTTGTACCTCTTCTTTCTTGTTATTCTCTTCACCTCTCTCTCTCTCACACACACACACGGACATAGTCATGTCTCTTAAATCAACAGATCGAGCTATCAAGTCTGTCAAACCACAAAACCTAACCCTCTACGAAATTGAAAAAGAAAAAATATTGACATCGTTTTTATTTTTCTACATCCGCATGATGACAATCATAAGTCATTAATTTTTAATAAGCGGTATACAACCCTCAGGGTTGACACGATTGACGCTGACGTCATGGAGGCAAGACTTCCGGTGTGCAAAGGTGCGCTTCGCGGTGTACGAAACCGGATGTTCACGGTTGGATGCCTGTCTATCTATAGCTCTATTCTTAGAGTTGAAAAGACTGCACTATTTTCAAATGAATGGTTTGAGCAAAATGTGAATGTTTAAATTTCTTCCGGTTTCGAAATGCACGCCATGTGTACAAAGTGGTATAACCTGCCCATCCACAAATTGTTCACTATGTTGAATTGCTATAAAGTCTCATTGGTATCACCCTTGACAACCTAAACGTATCAATGTACATTTCCGACGTCTGTGATTGTATTTTAAATATTACACCTCACAACACATTTAAGTTCTAAATAGCAGAACGCCAGGCCATCTCCTATTAGCACATGAGCAATAGAAAGTTCCCTAACATACTCAATTTTTAGTTTTGGATACTAATTTCACAATAAAATTTTGCAAAACTAAAAGTTTAAGGTGAAATAAAGTGTGCGTATTTGTAGTTAAAATTTAATTAATATTGGGCAGAAAAAAGTAAGTCTGTGGTATAAAAATATGAGTCTCTCTGGCCAGGGTAAGAATGGGTCAGCAGTCCATTAGAAGTATAAACTCATGCTGATGAACGACAATGTTGTCGACACGAGGAAAAGCTGTTTGCGAGGCGACGTCCCCATCCTTTGTTAAGCTGATCCATACAGCGAAAAGCTCTTTCCTCCAGGTGAGAATTCTCTTTCTCCTCCTCATCCTGCACTTTTACTTTCCCAACCCCATCTCTCATCCTCCCACACGCACAAACTAGAATGGGGGAACAGCTGCCAGGTGCACAGTCCGCTAACGTTTAGCTGTCAGCTAGTAGCTGCTAACTCGCTTAGCATGTCGATAGGAGTTGTCAACAGTGATCGCAAAAAAAAAAAAAAAAAATGTCGGTGTTGCATGTTAACGACTTTCCCGTCCTGCTCAGCAAGACTGTAGATCAGGAACGGGGAAGAGGAGGACGAATGTCCCTGAGCTTACTGATGCCTGGTGGTGATCATAAACATCAGGAAACAACAGCTTGCTGTGACACGTTGGCGAACAAGTGAATAACAGTGTGGGTCAGAGGACACTTGCCAAGTTTTTGTTCCCTGTCCTTAGTTTCGTTCACAGAATCGTTTTTTACATATTACCTTTTCTCCCCTTTCTGTCCCTCCATCTTACTTCCCTTTTTTCTGCATTCTCTCTCTCCCGTCTTTTTCATTCTACACCTCTATCTCTTTCTTTGTCTTTTTCCTCTCTTTTTCTTGTCTTTTCTGTTCATTTTTTCTGTTTTTATCTCCTTGTCCATCTCTTTCCTGGTTTATTTATCTCTTTTTTATATTTTTTCTTCCTATCTTGTCTTCTTTGGCCTTCTTCGATCTTCTCTCTCTCCTGTCTCTTTGTGTACCTTGTAAATCGCGATCACAGATTTGATTATGCTAGTAGGTTGATCCATTTCCTGAAAGATGTGTGACTTCATTGTCATTTGTGTAATGATCTGTGTTAATTTAATTTGTTTTGGTAATTGAATTTTTTATTGAATTAACAAACGTATGACGCATTCAGCCTGCAGGTATAATAAGACTGAACATATTTTTCATGGCATATTTGCTAACAGTAGATGTAGGTATAATGTGACTGCATGTCATTCATTAGTACATGCAGGTATAATGAAACTACATGTTATTCATGTACTTGTTACCAGTAGGTGCAAGCAGAGGACCAGGAGGAAGAACTTCCAAAGGAAAGATGTGGGACTCTGTTCAAGTCTGGATATCACCTGTCTTATGATTATTATTTAGAGAACTCACAATTTATGAATGCAGTGAGAAAAATAAGTCAATTTGATTTGCAGTGCCAGCAATTTTCAAGGCTACCAACCTATCATCATCTGTCACATCAATTAGATTGCTTTGTTGATGTATTGTGTGCATTTGTGTTTAATGTGTTTTCCTCTGCTGGTCAATGAAGTATTGCTGAGCTTGCAGTTAAGTTACTAATAATCCACTGGATCTGCAAGGGAGTAAATATTTCAAATAAAGAACAAGATTATAAACTGTGAATATTCTCTAAACATCTACTGACACAGGCGTACTTTATTGTTAATCAAACAATGCCTGTTGTTTATGAAGAAAAACATTAAAGCACACAAGATACACTTTAAAGATGATATGTACACACTAAACATGCACTCAGTACTGGACTCCCATTTCCGAAACAACAACACAAACTCTTTTATCTGGTTGTTTGTAACAATGCTAGGGTCCTCTGTGAACTGCGAGCATCGCTGTTTACACGAGACTTTGCCAAGTCCTCGTATGACGTATGTACGTGAGTCACCAACCACTGACCTGCGGGCTGGGTCAGGTCACCACGAGGAAGGGGGAAAAAATTAAATCCTTCCAATGAAATCACTCAGTCTGTTCTATCTCATGTCATTCTTCTTGTGATCCAGTTGCGTGTGTGTAGGTAAAGTGAGATCGTGTGTGTCTGAGACAGAAAGCGAGGAACAGAAAGAGAGAGACATTGAGTCAATGAGAGTGACATTCAGAAAAGGAGATACAAAAAGTCATAAAGACAATGGATTTTTGTTAAGTGTCAGAAAAGATATTATCTCTGCATTCTTCTAAGTTATGTTTCTAAAGTCAGATACCTCCTCTGTTGTGATAAACATATGGTTCCAATCGAGCAAGAAGGACCTTGCCCACATTGAACAAGTCCTTGTAGTCATTCTGTTCATCGATAACCGTCATTGTTGTCTCTTAATGCTTTAAAATAGTTTTACATCTATTTCTAACCCCACGATCTACCTTTACGATAAATGAAGTTGTCTTTGAAGAAGAGATTTATGTATATGAAGAGATTGATTATTCTCAGTTACTTTGTTACTTTCGTTATAACTGTAATGCGTACAGTCCATCCATCAGTCTATCCATCGAGTAGTTCATAATGTGATCAACCACAAAATTAAGAACTGACAATGAATGGAATCTTGACTATGGGTGATCATCATAAACCTTAACATTTAGAGAGAATAAAGCAGCAGTGGTGTCTCAAGACAAACAACCCGTCATGTGAAGTTGCTGAAAAAGCAAACTTCTTAACACACGATCATGGGGCGCGGAGTAAAAATATTCAGGACAGCCCGTTATCTCTGACGTCACTGACCTCGTGGTTAAAACTATATTTAGGGTGTGATGCCTCGTCACATGACATTTGGCAGTCTGTCCTCTTTCCGAAAAAGGTTTTTATTCGAGAGGTTACTAGATTCTGATTTCTATTTTCGTAGATTGTTGACATCAATAAACGTATGACTCACTGTTTGAAAGTAACGAACTTCCCTGAAACCTCAGTCCGTCATTGTGTTTGTTTGTCTGTCATTATGTTTGAGTTTGTGGATCTGTTCATTCGCACGTGTGTGTGTTAGCATTTTTGAAAAAATTATGCAGCGGTCCTAGCATGGAAAATATATATATATAACTCCGTGGTCATAGACTGTCAAACATTTTATTAATTTTACCCGGTGGATTATCCCTCACTGGCAATAATGAAATATATATCTATCCATTATTTCTCACCTGCATGATTAAATTACAATTTGTTGTAACGGTCTCCACATATAATCTTCGATAAGAGATGATGGTGCATCCAGCTGCAATCACATGATAACGATGATTGCAAAAGCACAAACACAGCCAATTAATTCTTCGTTGTCTACCCTTGTCCCACCCACCCCCGACATTGTTGTTGGTTTATGACTAGTTCTTGCCCCCGAGTTACTGGATTTATTTGTCAAGGCCACTAACTGACAGCTTTTCAATGAACTACAACATGTTCGAGAAATAATTTGGAGTGTAGGTGGCTGGGGGAGGGGGAGGGTTGCAAGTGGGTGAGAGATGGCGGCGGGGAGGGGAACGGAAGCGACATTCAGTGAAGGTCGTGACCTCCGGTTTATCACGTGATGTCGATAAGAGAAGGGTGCACATGTGCTGTCACGTAGCTCAGTTATGAGGAAATTACTCATTGGCAACTTGTGGACTGGCTCAATGAATCTACCCCCTCTCTCCCCCACACGCACCAGCTTATATCTGAGGGTTCCCACTCACTTAATCCCCAGACACTTCATCCCCAACGCTTCATCCTTAAAATGAAATTTTAACTATAAAAATTATGAAGCCGGCGAAAAATTTAACTGAAATTCAAATAATTATCTTCATATAAACATCACAATAAGTTTTACAATTAAAATAAATATTGAAATACATTAATAATATTCAAATCATGCTATTAACTTCAACGTCATTTGAACCTCTACAAATTTTTCGCTGGCTTCATAATTTTTATAGTTAAAATTTCATTTTAAGGCGTTGGGGATGAAGTGTCTGGGGATTAAGTGTCTGGACACCATATCTGAGGAAGTTCAAAGACGGGTTAATCTTGAAAGGGGTACTGATGGATGTGTCTTCTAGGCTTATATAAAATCTGATACCAGCAGGCAGCAAGTGTTCATTTAAATTCTTGCTAAATATCAGCGAGACTAAAAAAAAACCCACAGCCATGAAATGAGATGTAACTACATGTATCTAAACCTGCGACACTCCGACAGACGAATTGCAGATCATCTGATAAATAGTTGTCCCAGTTTATTCACAGGATTTCAAAATTTTACTTTATTATATGTGTATATTGGTTATTTAATATTAGCTATGACATTTCAATCCCTCTCCACCCTTTTGTGTGTGTGCAGGCACACTAGAGGTGTGAATTCGTTGCTGATCTAGCATTCCTCCCACCACAATCAGCTGAATCGTTCCTCCTCAACATGGTGGTTTCCTCTTGGTATCTTTGTTAACTTCATGTTGCGGGTTGCCCAGAGATGTAAAAATTTGCAGGATTCAAAATACCTTTCACTGAGGATATCAAGGCATTTAAAATCTCAGGTCACAGTCGCGAATACCAGTCTGACCACGGACTTGCGACTACACCTATGGTTTGCAACGGCTGACAACGAACGATAACCTCGAGACAGAATGTTGAATGCGTGTGCAGTACCGTCCCCTTATTTTGTATTATTAAACAACTAGAAAATTACGAAGAACATATAAATGTTGGTTGGATAAACTTTAGTTTATTGCTTTGTAATTTTATAATTTTATTTTACAGAAGAGGCTTTCAAAAATCAACAGACAACAGTTAAATCCGTGTACGGAACAACGTATTAAATCTGTTTATTTCAGAAAAAAATCAGCACACATTTGTTTGTACAGGTCAAGTAAGGGAGACAATAACAGCAATGAAGACAAGAGAGAATCGCATTTGAAATCAGTTTGTCTCCTCCTAAAGGAAAAACAAAAACAAAAGCGACATTTTAATTTTTGTATGCTGCTGCTTAAGTTTAAGATACATATGATACATATACACGATTTTATGTACAGACTAAATGTTACTGCCATTATATGAAACTTGTCAACGTGTAGTTACACACAGAATACACATCAACAATTAAAGGTTAGACTCAAGACACCAGTCCAGAACCAGGAGAACACCGATGTCAGCCGAAAGCAAGGCATACCAGAGTAGGGGTACACCGATGAAGATCCAGGTATCAGCCGCCACTTCAGTTAACACCTGAATGTAGGACTTTGCAGACCAAATGGTCACCAGTCATTCTGAGATATTGAGCTTGTCCCCACACTTCTTCCTTCACTCTTGTACAGATCCGCCATCTGCTCGACCTTCACACATGAGCTAGACACGCTTGACTGCTGGTCATGGACTGGACACGCATGATTGCGTTGCTTGGCTACGTAGTGCATTCAAACATCAATGGCGTGGAACTGTCACCGCCGTCAACTGACGTTTGTGATTGGCAGTCTCCTAGGTGATGACATATTTTTGTGCTCGGTCAGGCTGAAACGTCCTGTAACTACATCTGTACAAGTTGTTTCAGTCGACACAAACAGGTGGTGGACTAGTAGGATGAACTTTTTTATTGGAAATTTATTGTACTCCGTGAGCATGTACAAGCAAATTTTAAAAGTTTTACAGATTCCCCTCCCCCCCCCCACCACCAAAAAAAACCCCAAAAACAATACAAATGAACAAATAACCAAAAACAAAAAAAACAAATAAACTTTGAAATATTACCATCAAATATCAAGACTTACTGCAAAAGATTGAAATGTATTTTTCGCCATTTGTGAGGTACAAATAAATAAACGTATACATAATTCTCGAAACGATTAAATTCTTTCGTTACAAGACAACAAAGCGGCCCTACGCATATGAAACTACTATGGAAAGTTTTGTTTTTTTTTAAGACACATAACCAGAGGTACAACTGATACAGCAGCTACCTGTATAACTTATCCTAGTCTCTAACCTTTCGAAGCAATCCTTTCTGTTATTAAAATCATACTCGAAACAGTTTATGAACTACACTAAAGAACTAAACACTAGAATCAACACGTCATCAAGACCCTTTAGAAAAATATGTTGGTAGTTTCCAAAAATTTGCATAAAAAATGTTATTGTGTAGTACAAATGGTGTGATATTGAAATATTTACATCATAATATATTATTAATTATGTTCCAGCGTGATTGTCTATAAACATAAAGATATAAAATACAAATACAGTCCAGTAGTACATACAAAAACAGAATGGAGTTTTAAAACAAACATTGGCCTCAAAGCCCTAACAAGTGTCTGCAAGAAAGAAAACTCAGACTATACACTTCAACTTTACTAGAATTTCTATGGCAACGGTATTCAGACATGGCCAGTACGGCCCATGATGACACCTTCGTACAAAAAAAAAAACAAACAAAAAAAACAAAACAAACAAAACCAAAAAAAAAAACCACACACTTCATGACATGAAATGTATTCACACTTCCTTGTACACAAATCTCATATAAACATTTTTACAGGTATTTTTCAAGCGAAGAATTCAACATAACATCGAAATCCTGCTGAAATGCCAAGATATTTTGTATTTAAAAACGCTTTCCTCGAGCATCTAAAGCAACTCGAAAACAAAACCATCGGACAACTAAATGTCACCAGCGGCGGTATATTGTCTAGTTGTCTCCATAGAAACAGCTGGCAGCGTCAAAGAACTGGGCGAGATAGTAGTAAGGGATGGTCGTAATCTCGGCCTGCATGCACGACATAGGGATGGTGAGACGACCTTCGAACTCGCACATGTGACCTGAGTGCACGTGCACCAGAAGAATGTCGTCGAGGAAGTTGCCGTTCTCGGCCTGACCGCCGACCACGTAGACGTCGGCCTTGCGGGCGAAGATGGCGAAGTCTTGCCGCTTCTTCATCGTCGTCAGGCGATGGATGTGCATGGAGATGGGACGGACAGCTTGCGGCATCGTGGCGGCGTTTGCCGTGCGCCGCGCGGCGTCCGCGTCTGTTGTCTCCGAACGTTCTAGGGACTCTACGGCGACCTCTGTGCACTGCTGCTTTCGCTGTTCCAGATGTACCTTGCTTTCTTTCTCGTCCTCCTGTTCTTCTTCTTCTTCGTCGTCGCTGCAGACTAAGAGTTCTTCTTTACTTCCCACCTCCTCTCTCGCCTCCTTTCCGCCATATTTGTCATCCGTAACGTCTGGTTCATCATATCCCCCGATGTCATCTTCTGCAGCTTCATCTTCGTTGTATTCGTCTCCAGACTTGCCAATCTGGTCGTGGTGGTGAGGATCTTCGTCGTCAATGTGGAATTTCTTTGAATCCACATCACAACGATAGTCAAATTCGCTTACATCGCCTTCGAAGTGTTTGTCGAAAGCTTGGCCCTCGTGGTCTCCATTATTATCATCGTCGCCACAATGATCTGCGTCTGCTTCACCGCCCTTGGGAACATAGATTTTCTCGAGAAACAGTTTGGAATGGTCGTCTAACCACGTGACATCCACTTCTTCAGCGTCTTGGTCTGCGTTTTCCGGGACCTGTGAACTGGACTCTGGTGGCCGGGATGAAAGGTCAAGATGAGGCTTCTGCATCAGGAGCGCCTTCTGGTGAAAAGAACAGTCACGTGGCTGCGGTTTTTATTAAAGTGATCTGTGTAACTCTCACTTGAGTGAGGAAACATAAAACCTTCCCCCGGCCCCCTCGTTACCCCGCTCAAAGAAAACAAGAGGAAGCATCTTCTATACCTTTCTGTCTCCTGTGTTGGCAGAAGCTACGGCGCTCGCCAGTCCCAGACATTCGATTGACGGCAGAGGGTCTCCTCCTTCATGAGACTCCTGGCGGCTGAATTCGGAGCCAGCAGCGGCACTGCTTACCCGGATCTGGCCAAAATAAGGATTAAAGTCGTGGTTATCATGTTTTGCTCGATGGAAAGCTCGAGGTCATCGCTACATTGTTCTAGCTGTACGAGGTCATACTCCCACGGCACTGGCTTAAAAAAGGGCCAAGGTTTTAGTTACAAGGTAAAAGAAAAGCCATGGATATATATACAGCTGAATGAAAGTCGAGGTCATTAAAGGATCTGGTCGAAGAAAGAGACAGGGATATAGTCATGTCGAATTTGGATGCAGTAAATCGTAAACTCGGTAGTTTCTGATGACTGGTCGAGAAGGGAAATGAGTTTGCCGATGTACAGCAGATACTTACGCACTCACTCACACACAAACTCTATCCTGTCTGTCCTCAACCACTCACTTTGTAGATCATGCCCTCTGGACAGACCAAGACGATTTCCTTTCCCACCACCACAGCGCGTGCGTTGTCCACAGGGTGGGGCAGCACGGCAATCAGACACACCTCCTTGGACTTGATGTCAAGACATTGAACTACACTCACACTCTCTCCTTTCTCGTTCTTTCCTCCAAAGACAAAAATCTGAAAAAAAGAATTTGCTCAATAAGTGGCCACGACAGTCCAGTACAATTTCCGTTTTTCGGTAAACCTGATGAGAATATTCTCAGTGGTGTCAACTAATGCCCTTAGGTGGTGATGCTCTTGATGATGGTGTTAGAGTGGTGGTGGCTTGAGTGATGATGTGAAGGTAGAGGATATGATTATGCTTGATGTTATGATGGTGGGGCTGTGAGTGATGGTGTAGTAGTGGTAATGTTGTGACTGACGGTTATAAGTTTTCCGCATTTCAAACCTTGTCTCCCAGAGCAACAGCAGGAGCCCCTTCCACTGGTACCTCCAGGCGTCCCACTTCCGCCCACGAGCTGCCCTCCACGTCGTACATACTTATTTCTGGCACCAGCTGCTTCCCATCCTCCCCATTCACGTCCCGTCCACCCAAGAGGTAGAAGCGGCCATCCACGTGCACCATGGCGTGCCCCTGACGTCCCCGAGGCAGGCGACCTAGGTCACGCCACGTGTTTTCATTGGTCACGTACATAGCGAACGTGTAGGGAGCTCTGGACAGACAGCAATTTAAGGGAAATTGTTTTCATTTTCTGAAAGGCTTCAGAATTATTCATGGAAAGAAAATAACGAAAGAGAATGGTAAAAAAAGAAAAAAAGGACAGCAAAATGTAGGGAATATGAAAGACATCAAGAAGAGAAAGAAGGAAAAACTATTTAGAAGAAATCTTTCTCGCACTCTCTCTCTCACACACACACTACGCTGTGGTCTCGAACCTTGACCCGCCGCTGATGTAGATGTCGTTTTTCGAGACTGACGACGCAAAGTGGAGGCCGACGTCGTGGGGCAGCGAGGCGATGGCGTAGATCCACAGACCCTTGGAGTAGTAAGCGCCATCTAGGTAGCCGGCCATGACGTTGGTCAACGGCGCCTGCTGCACCACACAGCCCCCCAGCAGCACCATGACGCGCCGCATGGTGGGCATCAGACGCTTGACGGTCTGCGACTGACGCGCCAAGATGTCCATCTGGATCCGACGTCCGTCCTTCTGCAGGCCAGCCAGGTGGAACGTCAGCGCCTCGTCTAGAAAGGCTGTTGACGCAACATAACCCCTCGTGAGTCTCGTTTCCTATATCACAATTATTGCTAAGAAACTCCTTTTACCATTTCCCACGTCATTGGTTATTTTTAATAATATATTAAAATGCGTACAGCGGTTTTCGCATGTCAACTGCTCTGTAAATAAAGACTGTGCCACTGGTTATTGCTAAATTCATACTTTTTTTTTTATTTCACTATATGGAAGGATGAGTGTGGAGGTCTCTGGGAGGAAGTCAGAAAACAACTTACAGCCAAACTCAGTTTTCAGACCAATCAGGTCGTTGTTGCGCAGCTCGTTGACGTATTTGGTGGACAGGTAAGGAAAACACACAAAGGGAAGCAAATCTTTCAAGTACTTGCGCCTTTCCTCGCGAGAGTAGCCTACCCAGTCCAAGATAGCTTCCAACAATTCATCATCATAACGAAACTATTCACAGAAAAAGAAAAAAGAAATGTTAAAACCATCACATAAATAAATATCCAACGGCCCATTCTAATTATCTCCCTCTCCATTACATTTAAGAGATATGACATTACTTCTGAAAGCGCTCACAGCTCTGTGCCAGCTATGATACTGTTCTGAAAATTTCAACGAGAAGCAAGAGCATTATTGAAAAAAAAATATTTTTCATGGTCTGAAGTTATTTTCCAAAGACTCGAGAGTTTTATTATTTAAAGGTGTTATTATTTAATGGTGCACATTTCTGTAACTGTATTACTGGTGCCATACCGCGAGGCTATCATGACCGAGCAAGGTGGTCACGTGAGCTGGAGAAAGCTTCAGGAAATCTTCTGTCTGTCGAATAATCTGGAACTTGGCCAGAGCGACGTTCCGGGCTCGTAGAGCCAGCGCCTGGCTGTTGTGGTTGTCGGCCCACTCCCAGAGTTTGAGGCACGACCTGCACGAGAAACTCTGGCTTGACCTTTTGCTTGTCTGGCCACACTGGACCCCAGGCATTCTATTCCATTCTATTGTACCGTACTGTACTAAATATACTGGATTGAAGTAATTGTTGTTTTTTTTTTTTTACTTTATGTCTATGCATGTACGTCTGTAGGTGAGTATGTACATATATATATATCTTTGAGTATTAACTGTGTATCCTTGTATCCTTATCATTGTATTCTGCAATTGCTTCGATTAAGATCATGCTGAGTCAGTTTATTTTGTTTATGGAAAGTCGTGGGATAACCATTTTATCGGTGCCAGCTGCTTTTAAACGATGGACACACGTTACTACAGCGTCAGACGTCACATGTCTGTCGACAGGGCAGGTAGAGCCTACCTTTCTCCCAAATCCCTGGCGAGGATGTCTACACAGCGATACTCTACTACAATTATCTGAAGATAGGTGGCTGCGTTGAGGATTTCCATAGCAGTGTTGGGGCGAATGACGTCCTTGCCCTTGTAGAAGAGCTGAAGCAGAAGCTTAAAGGCTTTGGGGGTGACGTACTTGGGGTCAAGGCTCACCGCAGCTTGACCTTTCCCGTCCAAGTCCATGCCGGAGACAAGGAGGGACCGGAAGTAGCCAGACAAAGACGCCATTACTACTCGGTGACACAGAAACACCTGAGAGAAAATGAAAATTGTAGGACTTAATTCGTCATGGGTTATGGTTACACTCTTACGCCCGACATTTTTGAAAGGAAGAGCTCACGAGATCCAGTCCTCGCACTCGGTCCATCTGATTAGTACTGAAGAGATGGACAGTGAGAAGGGGACAAAGACACAAAAACACAGGCATAGACAGGAAGAAAGAAAAAAAATCAGATGCATAGAGAGACAGTAGAGAGAGAGACATACACAGACTTCGCAAGGGAACTCATTGATGAACGAAAGACAGCAATACAGAGAGAAAAAAAAACCCACAGATACAGAGACAGACGAGAGAATTGGAACAAGTGTCACAATAGACAGAAAAGATGGTTAGTAAGATACAGTCAGAAACATTAAGTACCACTTGTCTGTTTCTGGATGAAACATCTATCGAAATGTTCTGACTTGCAGGTCAGAGACACGCAAACAAAAACATTGTTTACCTTCTTCTGACCTACAGGTTAAATACCTTCTTCCTTCTTCCTTACTGCGTTTGAGATATTTATAGGTTGAAGGCACGCTGCTTTGTTACCTGCTTTAGGATGCTAACAGGCTAAGACAAATTAAGAAACTACATTGTTACCTTGTTCGGCCTGACACACCGATCACGACACTACTAGCTCACCTGGTTCAGGATACTGACTTGGATACAGAGGGAGTGCTTGCTACCCTGGCTTTTGGTGTTGGTCCGTTGCGATTAGCTCTCACCTGGATCTCTATGAAGAGCGATGCCTGCATGCAGATGGAGGTAAACAACTCCTAGTGCTTCTCACCTTCTCCTGAATGATGACCTGCAAGTCGAACAGCTGCTCCACATCCCACATCTCCATCAAACCGTCGTGGATGATCCTCGCCACTCGCTCCTTCACTGTGTCATCGTGGGTATGGTGAAACAGACGTAGTACGCCATTCTCGTCATATCGAGCCAGATATACTTCTTTCCTGAAACAAGTTCAAAATGAAATAAAAAAAAATACTTTTGAAAGCTGAACTGAATACTTTTTTGCAACATGCACATGTATGCACACTCAACATATATATATATAAACACACACATACAGACTCGTGTTTAATGCAATGCAATAACAGTCGATGAAGTTATGGGATGGTTCGTAGCATGGACAAGAACAATGTCATGGTGAACATTCCCGGATCTGGTAAAGAGGAAATCTGTCGAATAGATTTCTGCTGGAGGAAACATAAAGCTTTAGTACCTTGACGTTTCCGAGGACGGTTGCTGTGCGGCGAACATTTGTTTCAGGGTCGCAGCAGCATTGGCATCAATAGCAAGGCTTAGACATGAGACAGCATCAGTGTCGTATTCAGCACTAAACTTCAGCTTTACAAGACCCTAGTTGTCGCCATACGACTGCCAAACGTGGACCTTGCATCCCGAGTCAAGAGAAGAACCAGGCGTTCGAACAAAGTGTTTCAGAGGACTCCTACGAATCTCCTATAGAGGATACGAGGGGAATAAATGTGTCATCTGCGCAGTTTCCACTTTGGTAGGTCCCCAGGATGTGATTCAGGACATCACATGACACTAAGAGTACCCGGAGAAAACTACCGACAGTCGCATCTAGCGAGAGGGAGGTCGGTGTCGAGATACGAACCAACGACATCCAGTTCTCAGTATCGTGGTGGCAGGTACTGTAGCCACTGCCCCACCGACTTAAAATTCCTACAAATCCTTCTTATGCTTCGTTTTCTCCTTCATCGTGTATTTTTCTTCCTTTTCCGTCTTTTTCTTTTTTGTTTTTTTTTTTTTTTTTTTTCTTATTTTTCTTCTGTTTCGGTTGTGACTACTGACGCTGCCGAGTTTTCATCAATCTTCTTCCCATTTTTAATTTTGACTTGACCGGGAGATGGGGTGAGGGACACCAGGAGATTTTAAGTCTCGGTAAAGTGATAAAAAATGTATTGTTTGTATGTATTTTAAGTCGGAAGGGGGGGGGGGTACATCCCTGCGCTGCTCGTCTTGTCGACTAACTTGTCATTTGTATAGATGTCCTTGTAGTCTTTACGGAAATCCTTAGAACACTCTCGACAAAGGGAGTAGACAGCTAAACATGATCGTGTCCTCACAGACAACAAATGTCATTATTGTGGGTGTTGTGAGAAGTTCATCAGCACATTCTATTCATCTGCGTGAATGCGAATGTCAATGATGATGGTTTAAAGTAATAAAATAAATGAAAAAAGCTGTCAGATACATTTTACAAGCCAACAGCAGCATTTTCAGTAGAAACTTGCAGACATAGAATTGGTAATATAATGTGAAGTGTCGGAACTGATCCATCAACATGTCGAGGGTAGCAAAATTACCTAGGAAAACCCCTTTAGATAAATAACATTGGAAGTAAACAATGATTAGACTGCAACTCGCTAAAAATAGCTTCTGACCCACGAGTGACGTGTTAAAGGAAACCATTGTTAATAGAAAGTTAACCCTTTAAATACGCCAACATCTTCCTCCTCATCGTCTTTCTGATCGCCAGGTGGCACTGTCGTGTGGCCAGACATCGGAACTGATCGCAACTTCTCTTCCTCCATGCCTTTTACAATTCTGTTGTAAACTTTTGTGGTCTGTTTACATATTAAGAAATAACAAACTATGCATGCGGAAATTTCCGTTTTGTGGGCTCTAGTTATATACTCATCAGGAAAACGAAAACAGTACAGAGGCCTGTCTTGCTCAAGAAATTAACTAATATCCTTTTCAATTAGGGTAGATTCAAGTTGATGAAAAGTAAAACACAGTAGTTCGATCAGTATGTCTGATATAAATTGCTGAGTATGATCTGGGATTGATTTGGGGGCGGGGATGAAATTTATAGACATTAGAATTCTGAAAAATTATTTTAAAAAGTTGAACTGAGACCAAATGGACTTCGAAATAGAAAATGTCTGCCAAGATAGTAGAAGAGTTTGACCTCAACATGATGTGCACATACAGCAGCTTGCAGGCTCACAGGCTCACAGGCTCACAGGCTCACAGGCTCAGGGTTCGAGATCGGGATAAGATTTTAGGGGTCGGGGAAGAGAAGTGTAAAATATAGTACAGGCTGGACTGAGCATTAGAAGTCGCTGTAAATCGTCTCCAGACCTGAAGCACCCACACTCGGCTCTAGTCACTTCTTAGTGTGTGTGTGTGTTCGATACTTAGGTTACAGATGCAGTGCCCCTGGTTATTTCTTGCCGAGACACTAATAGTGATAATGATGAATTCGTTTATTTCCTTAATTCAGTTAGTCTTCACGGCCCATAAGCAGTTAATAGACTAGTGTTGTGCTCGTCGATCGGTATAGACAGTGTCGGGACAAGCACACAAACGAACGAACGAACATCAGGCGCACAGAAATGTTCTACACCACGTCGCGCCAGATTCACTTAAGATTCACATCTTTATCACTTGGGACTAAATCCGAAGAATTAAGCCCTAATCAACCCATGTCACCTATATAGCTACCATTCCAAACCAGCACATTACATCAATATAAGCGCATATATATATATTGAAATGATTTTTTAAAATACAGATGTGCGTCGAGAGAGCATTTATCATCGACCACACTCAAAAGTCCTCTAAGCTGTGTCTCTTATAATCTCTCTTTCATACGAACAACTACCTGACTTCATCAGGGACAAGAGTGGGATAGAGGTTCGGACACCTTCGACTACAGAGGCAAAGAAACCCTAGTGTTTTGTCTTGAAGTTATCTGAGCGATAAACTCAGTGTTTGATGTAAAACTTACCTGGGTACAAGGGCGATCTCTTTTTCATCTCCATAACTCATATCATAATACTTGGACGCCATTCTTCTCGGCTGTCTCGTCAAATTGACGATTAGTTTCCTACTCAAAAACAGTCTGACGAGATGTTATTTTTAGGCACAACGAAGGAAAACGCGACTTTCGGAATTCCCGATAAAGATATTTTAGAAACAAGGGAAATAACGCTGTACTTTTTACAATGCAGCGTTTGTTGTCTCCCTTACTAACGAATGTCCTTGTGGAAAATTCCAAATTTAAAAGCCCCACTTTGCCTTTTCTGTTGCCGAAAATCTTACAGCGCTTATAATAATAATAATAAAAAATATGTAATGGCTGGGTCTGTCCCTCTGTATTCGTCTGTCTTTCTTATAATCCTCTCTTCTGGCTAGTCTTTTCTTTCTTCATCTCTATGATATACTTTCGTTCTTTCTGGTATGCTGATAGATGATTTACTTACAAGTATACCTCCAACAAGAAAACAGAACATTCCAGTGTATTCAAGAAACGTATGCGTCTTGCAAAAAACTGTTTTCGAGTCACCTGGACATGCAGAAGTACGATGCCATAAGTTATAATTGCCCATTGGCGTTAATGCTTACACACTTGTTACAAAAATTCTGAGGTTCGCCCGCAGCAACAATCATTCTTTTTTGTTTGGTGGTGAAATGACTCTTTCCTTTAAACAATACAGTGTATGGCCATTAAGCTGCGGTCCAGTTATCCGCGAATGCAAAATGCTTGAATCCCAAGTTTTTGATACTATGGATCGTGTGGATCTGGACATGGCCTCTCAAACACCCAAGACAGATGTTGACAGCTGTCATTTTGTCTTTTCAAATGTCCCTGATTGACATGCTATGCACTATGTCAGATTAAATAGCTAAATTTTGGAATATCAAAAAAATATTGAAGCCAAAATCACCGCGGCTTTACTGTACTATTAAATAATAATATTTAAAATTATATATTTTTACATATTATCATAAATTAAACATTTGGAAAAATGGATAAAGGTAATTGCGTTAGTATGAAGTGAGGTTTTGGAGCTCTCTTATCAGAGGGTCATGTATTTTTGCTTTTATGAAGGCGGTGCCCAGCTTCACTCCCCTTCTGTCTTACCTCCCCACCCTTTGTGGGGTCAGATTCTACAGCGGGGTCGACTACATCTCCCAGCTATTGTGAGTACCTTCAGGTTTTGTTGCTCTAACCACTATGTGACCTATCTGCTCCCCCCTCCCGTATCTGTAAAGGCAATGAAGGAAAAGAATTATGTCTGGAAATTGTGATATTGTTAATTAATATTAAGATATAGAAAAAAGTAAAATTTAACATTGCGGACACTGCAAGATTATATAACAGTACAGTTAGAGAGCAAAATGTCCTCGCTATACATGATACACTCAGGTCATGAGGTTTCATTATACCTGCCTGTCATTATTAAGCTTTCTCTCTCTTTCTTTGTAAAACGTGTGGTCACAGTCTCTACCGGACATCAAAGAAAAGAAGAAAAACAAGAAACAAGAAATGGATGTCTCTGTGG
Organism: Pomacea canaliculata; assembly: GCF_003073045.1. NCBI lineage: Eukaryota > Metazoa > Mollusca > Gastropoda > Architaenioglossa > Ampullariidae > Pomacea > Pomacea canaliculata. The sequence goes on along the minus strand of NC_037590.1, from coordinate 6,557,784 downwards.
CAAACATAAATAAAGTTCAAGGGAGAAGTCGAGAAACAAATTAGTGAGTGGAACAGTTCGCTGGAGTTTGGAAGATATTTCTTAAAGAAAGAGGTTTTGAGACCATACTCGTAACCTATGAACACAGACAAAACTGACAGAAAAGGTCAAATCCTGTGAAGCTCTAACAAGGTGCACTTGCTGATTGCATTGTTTTAAGATTCTTGAGAAAATGATTCTTTGATGATATTTACACCGAGTTGTTTACCCCCCCCCCTTCTCAAAAAAAAAAAAAGTAAAAGTAATAGAGGATGGTATATATTTAAGGTTATTTTCAGAGGAACGAACTCAGTTTAGTCTTTATTAATTTTCAGTCTCTTACGTGATGGAATAACATCTTTTAAAAAGATGAAATTAATGGGTATTTTAATCCAACAAGATTTTCATGATCGATTTTGCATCATTGCTGTCTTCTATATTTGTATTCATAAAATGAGAAATCGTTCGAGGACAGAAAACTTCTTACGTGTGACGTCATGACTTCTGACTTTAATCTGATTTTAATCGGAAAATATTCCCCACAACACCGTTTGCCACCTGCTGCCCAAAATAGTAATAATACAACTTGTTTTTTTTTTCTTTCTTTTTTTCAGAAAGGGAGACAACCACTGCGCACAGTAGGAGAAAAGTTTTTTCCCTTTGAAAATCGAATAACCATGGGTCACGAAGGACATCTAGAAGAAAGTCTTGAAGAGAGAAAGTAAAAGCAAACCTGAAACATCTTCCAAGTGCAAAGAAGGAATAGGGTTAGGGATGGAGGCAGCTAAGGTCCCAGCTCTGTTGTTCAAGCCGCACGGGAATAAAACAAGGGCCCTCACCAAAGAATCTGGAAACGAAGAATGGCTTAAATAGTGGACGCAGTGGCTAGTCATATACTCTCCACAAAAAAGGTAACAGAAACAGTGCCAAAGCTACAGAATAATCAGGCTAATCAGCCACCCATGTAAAGTCATCCTAAAAGTAATATAGAACTGCATCGGCACCAGCTACAATTGTTTGCGATGGTCGCGCCGAGGAATTTGACGGACTACACCTCCAGCTGGACTCCGTTTGTTCAGATGCCCGCCTCACCAGGTCTGAATGCTGATTTCGTATGCGCTGACTCTAGCGGCAAGCTTGGTCAGGCTAATCTCCATCCGCATCGCTACCAGGCCCCACAATGAGACCCTCATTTAGGTCTACGCTGTCCTACTCTGTCCATGGGGACGAAGAGTTGGAAGTGTTTTACTAGCGGGCAATCAGAAGGGTACCCATAAAGGATATCCTCGTAGTGATCGAGGGTTTAAAGCAAAAGTTTTTTTTATTAAGATTTTTTTTAACATTTATTCTGTCTCACACTTCCATAACACATAACATACAATGTCTTACAATATAAAACAAACATATACACATAAAGTAACAATTATTTAAGAGTACTTTATGCAAACGTTGGTCATATCGGCAATGGGGGGACATGGTCGGCCGCTTCGGGCTGGGGTCTCCAGCGGCTAGAGTCGATACCTATACACGCTCACATAAATACACAGGCATGCATGTGTGTCCACGTATAGACACAGGTGCAGTAATATATTAATACATCAATGCAAACAACACAGACATATGCAAATATAATAATGCACATTCCTATATGCACGCAGCCATACGAATGGGTGCATCTGCATACATACAAGCATGCACGCGAGCGCGAACACACACACACACACACACGTGCACATGTAATTGTTCTTTTTTTTTTACTGGGGGTGGGTAGCTGCTAGATTTTTTTTTCGGTCATTCATTGGACATCGGATATGTTAACTAGTGGTATATTTAAGCCATGTACACTTTGCACTAATTTACTTGCTTAATTGTGTGTGAGAGAGAGAGTGTGTGTTTGTATGTGTGTGTGTGTGTTTGTGTGTTTGTGATGCGTGTGCTTTTATGTGTGTGTGTGTGTGTGTGTGTGTGTGTGTGTGTGTGTGTGTGTGCATGTGTGTACTAATGTGCGTCAGTGTGCAGTCTTTTCGCAGACTCCAACCCTGTAGTTACTCCTGCTTCGTGTTGACTTGTGTAGGTCTCTGTCGTACCCTCGCCACGTGATCCCCTCCTTGTTCCCTCCAGCCTTTGTATCGTTGTTTACAGCATTGCTGACAGCTTCTCAGCTCTGTGTCGGTAGGCGGTTGTACTCCAAGTAATTTCGCCTACGTTCCACACAAACAAGGTCCACGGTCATCGTCTCACTTTCAGGTAGCCATTTCACCTTTGCAGAAATACAAAATCAGAGTGATTACCTGTGTTTAGCTTCTCTAGTTACGGATCCACGTCGGGTGGATGTGTGTGTGGGGTAATACAGTGGTTCTAGGGGTGCTTAACAATAGCGCTGATGGAAGAATTAGTGTCCAGTGAAGACCTTTGTGCAACAAAAAATTTAAATGATATTTAAGTATTATCGTACAAACAAAAGGTTTGTGTAAATGTATGTCTCGTTGTTATCTCAGCTCACGCAGCCAGCATCAGATGCGTGTCTGCCAGCTGGTCTCTCTTGTCTTCAATCTACAAGAGTCAGTGTCTGACTTGTACAACAGGACAGATGACCCAAAAATTATCGATTCACTCGGCTTTTTGCTTTTTTATCTTCATCTCTTTCTCCGTTACGGATGCGCGTGCATCATTATATAGGTCAAACAAACACTTGTCTTTTTCCCCCCGAAGGTTTCTAAGTGCGGCCATTGCACTTTACCTCATTCGCATTGTTGCTGAAGGTAGACGGCATGAAGAGAGCCCTTGGCATGTAGGGCAGGGTGAGGGCATTGTGGGCGCTTCTCAAGTCTATCGCCATCACGTTCTCCCACTGACGTCATAAATTAACTTTGACCCGGAGCATGCCATTGGCTGAAAATTACAAGAGGAAGCGATCGAAGGCGCAACGATGGCTTCGTGTTGAAGTGTCATCGACTCCCCACCAGACCGTCATCTAATGACCATGGACAAGATTCACAGCCAACGTAACGGCGCTGTCTTGTGTAAGCGTGTGTTCCTGACAGCTACACTCCCCACTGTTATAAACAAACATTCAGTCTTTCAAGATTATTTTTTTTAATTTTTACTTTTCAGTTTTATTCTCTCTGACTTAATGCGTTTAACACAATAAAAAAATGAAAGTATTTTCCCCAAACATTAGCTAACGTTATCTATAGAATTCACTGAATACATGAATTGTATTAAAGAAAATTGAGAAGCGTGCAGCACAAAATCACAATTCGTGATTTCGTAAAAGAGTTGTCAGATCGATTACTCACTTGTTTTACTGTTTTAATTTTTTTTAAATAAAAACTAATATCTATTCAAGGACGTAACGTTTTTGTTTTAGCAAAAGTTTGTTTTACTTTGGACAAGCTTTAGCACTAGGAATTCAATAAAGTTTTATTTTGGAAAGCTAGAATAAAGAATAAAGTCAATCTTCAATTTTACTACAGCCAAAGGGTAGTCAGATATAGTTCTGCAAAATAATTAAGAAAATTCCACTTGGAAAAAGTTAGGGCAGGGCATAATATGAGAGGATCTGATTCAAAGAACACTTGAGGCCCAGTCATATAACTTTTCATAGAACCAGCAAAACAGAAGCAATATTATTTAATAGTCTCGCAATTCCGTGAAAACACCACCGGGATTTTTTCAGTTTTCGTCTTGCCCCATTGTAGGTGTTTACATTTACAGTTGTTAAGAACTCGTTACATTTATAGCAGTACCTGGTTTAAAATTAGATTCCTTTTATATATCTCTAAATCGCGAGCACGCATCTGTACACTACTTATAATATTCTCACCACTGTGTGCTGCATCACTATCCCTTTTTAGTGAGTTGTCTTCACGCTCATCAAATCAGAAAATTTTAATAAAACTCTTTAAACTAAATCACGAAAGGTCTGGTGTATTATTAAGAATCCAAAAATTCCTTCGTCTGAAATGTAACAGACTTTTTAACCTCGTCAGTCACGCGTGAACCTCAGGGGCGGTAACTAGCATTACAGGAACTTAGGGGTGATAACAAATATTGCAGGTGAGCTAATCAAGTTTGCTGTGTCCTGTCCTTGAACTGTGCGAGGCTTGCACACCTTGGTCTTCGTTTTCACCTGTACCACAAAGTATCTGTTGTAGTTTTCCCCCGGCTCTTGGACATCCTCAGGGGTCTTTACCTAAGCTGTCGGACAGTTCTGTAGTTGCTGCGACTGTTAGACAAGTGCTTTAAATCGAAAGCATAAACTAAGGCACTGGCATGACAGTCTGGGTACACAAAAAATGCTCTCGACAATTTCTTGGTGTGTAGGTTGCTGCTTGTTCTAAGCTCTGCTGTTTTTTTAATTTGCTTTTACGAATACCAGTTACCAGTCGGCGGCAAGGTATTATTCAGATTAAGAGGACGTCCTTTTAATGACCATGTTTTGCTCATTTGCTTCCGTGTTTTTCCCCGCGACTTTCGTTGCCGTTCTGTGTGACCCCTTCTTTCCAGAAGGATTGTCCTTGCTTGCATAAGTCGTCTCGGTGGCCTTGTGCTCTGGTAATTACCATCTGTGTTCGCAGTCATGAGTAAATGAGAAAATGTGGGCTACGGCTAGAAGACTTACTCTTACTGTCATCCACCGTTTGCCTGCAGCGAACGTGAGCAAAATAACTGAGTGATAAGTAATGATCTCAGTCCAAAAAGGCCACACGGATTTTAACATTAAGAAATAAGTGCATTTTCTGGAAGATTATTATCCTTGTGGATAAGTATGCAGTAATGACCCACTGGTAAGCTCAGAAGGCAAGAAACCTTTAAATGGACGATGACAGTTAAGTCTATGGATGAAAAGTGCAAATAAAGCCGGCATTGCACGTCCGTTACAAACCCACCATTTCTGAAGATATCGTTTCTGCTCTCTTTTTACTATCTCTCCTTGTTTGTTCGGTAGTCAACTACTACATCTCTACCCCAGAGTTGACCTGAGTAGACGAAACGAAGGTTTAGTTCTGTTGTAGATGGGTGGACCAGTTCTTTCCTGACATATTTCGTTCTTTTGTGTCGTACAGTCTGACTCTACCCTTAGGGAAACGGAGTGATTAATACATTGACATTTACATCTTAGCTGCCTCCAACAGACACAGCGACACCAGTTTAGAGGCGAAAATTAATAAAAACTCTATGGAAGCCAGTTGAAAAGGAAAAACTAACCGAAATCCTGCGAATGCTAACACTGGTGACCCACTGAAAGAATCGACTTAAATGAGTTTTTAGAAGAAAACATGAAACCACTTTCGGTACGCCTAAAATACATCCTTTAAAATACATTCCTCAACACCATCGTCGTCGCTGTCATCCTCATCCTCATCCTCATCCTCTTCTTCTTCATTATCTTTTTTCTTTCGCCATAGTTCAGATAAAATTTCGCTCCAGGCTACATTTGTTATCTGTCTTCGATCGGCCATGTTTCTATTCTGGTGAATTATTTTTTTCGAAGTCGCATTTTAAAGTTTTTAAAAAGTCTTTGCTTATGAAATTAGGTCACCCTGAAGAGCATTAGCGCCGCCATTTCTTTTATTTGACATGCAGCTGCCATATACTACAACACATTTTTAAAACAAAGAAATCGAAAAAAGGTATAAAAGGTATAATTGGTTTTCAGAGGGTGAATTCCAAAATAAACTGGAACTTTGCTTCCCCTCTGGCTAAAGATGATTAGCTTGAACAGGAAAGCTTGGCGCAGATGTTGTCGCCCATGGTAATGACGTCACTAACGAGATTACCGCTGGGGGAGCAAAGAACTGTTTAGATGCTTTCTTATGTTTGATTTTCTCCTCACTCACTCCTTTTCATTCATATGAAGTAACTCATGTCTTCTTCCATCGTCGATTTCACAACTGCAGTTTTTTAATTAAAGAAAACCTCCATGTGCAACATGGAATTTTTAATTTTGCATTTTCAACTTCTTGCGTATTGTCTATGCTGATAAAGGAGATAATATGAAGTGAGAGAATAGAGAGTGGGAGACAAAGTGTATGAGCGATATAGAAGAAGAAAGAATAAAAGAAAGGAAGAAGAAGAGCGATATGGAGAGGTGTAAACAAATGAGAATAAGAGAGAGCGAGTACTTTATATGGGGATTCTCTTTTTAGTCATTCTTTTTAATATTTTCAGTGACCATAAAAGGTCGAGAAAAAAATTAAAAATCTTAAATCTTATACTTTTTTCATTCTCTTCTGCAGCTGAGCTATCATCTTGGATTCGAAACCATTCGTGAGTCGAAGACTGTTTGCCTTTCAGGTTCTGAAAGTACATTCCTGAACATTTCGACATTTTTAAAGCTTTAAGATAATAACAGACTTTAGTTTTTTCCCCATCTTTAACCATATTCTGAAAAGTGAAAAGTGGGCAATGAAAACATGTCTCGAATCTACCAACCACCACTAGTGGCTTGCGGCCCGACACAAGAGTCACTCAGTATTCCTCTCACCACTAGTTGACTTTGGGTACAGATGAACTTTGCAAACCTTTGTTTAAAAAATATAAAAGGTTGCGCTCATAAGGCAGCTAACTGGAGTTATATTGCCAATACCTCTCGGCATTTGCAAAATTTTCAACGAAGTCAAGCGTGTGTTTAAAAGTTCTTGTCGTTGAGTCTCACCTCTTTCCAGTCTATAGGAGACCGGTCATCCTTGTGTTCTCGAGCGGTCTTCTACATCGTGATCAATAAACTTTAACCTTTTAGCAACCTTCAAAGTCCACAGCACTTCCTCGTTGTCACAGAAGAGAAGAAACAATGGGTTCTTTAAGTGGATCTTAAGAGGGGAATGGGAAAAGTGCTCTTCGGGTGTCTCGAGGAAGCATTGCGTAAAGGTGTGTTAGATGACTGTCTGACAGGAAGTGTGTCAGAAATGTGTACAAGGGGGCTGACAGAAAACGTGTCAGACACGTGTACAAGATGTCTGTCAGGAAGCGTGTAAGACTGATAGGAAAATTAGCAAAAATGTCTGGGCGAGCCTAAACAAAGAATGTGAATAAACCGGAAGCTTTGTACACAGCTGCCTCGTTTTAGTAGTTTATCTGAAATGTGAATAAACCGGAAGCTTTGTTCACAACTGCCTCGTTTTAGTAGTTAATTGTAAAAAATCGTCTGCCAGCAGTCCAGTAATACAACTTTGTGAGGACATCGATACATATCGGAGTCACAGATAATCCTCTGAATATATATATATACACCTCGACAGGTATGACATAGATTAGCGAAAAACTTGGCTTCGAGTTCCTTATTAGCATGGTCAGAAAACACATATCACGAACTCAAAGATCATCATCTTCAGTCACGATAAGCCGGCAAACTGCAAAGCAGCAAGTGTAGGCCGATAATTCGTGTAGAAGATAACCTGCTGTATAGTTTTGTTTTATTCACTCAAAAGGTCAGTATTGTCAACGATATTCCCCAAATTCTTCTGTTTGCAGTCAAAAAGAATAAAGAAAAGAAAGAGACAACATTTCATTAGATATATTGAGCTTTCTGGAGAAATCGACCTCATTCTTGATTAAGATTTGGGTAAAAATAATAATAAAAATAAAAGTTAATAAGGTGTTTGCCACACTTTCAGAGTTCGTGATACAAATTTATCAGGAAGTTCTACATGGCCCAAATACAAGAATACCAAAAGAAACACAAGAAAGTTGTATCTGCTAGGTAGATTAAACGTAAAGAGTTCAGTAGCCTTATAACCCAATGGGTTGTAAATGTAAGTGGCACACAGTGTCCAGGGTACGACCTATTGAAGGTGGTGCCCACCCGTCTCCTTTTCCCACCTTAAGCTTCTCTGAAAAGTGTACCTACTTTTGTTATGTAAGCAGGCGAAGTTTTTTTAGTTCAAGCCTAGGAGACTCTCAAACCTGTCACCTGATGAATCACAGTCGAGAGTCACTAACCGCGAGGTTACACGACCTCTCCAGGTGAGAGAATCACTAGACAAGCTATGAACATGATGGATCTCAATAATTATACATCTGAATGATGGCTCTCACAGGTGGATCTTGATATGTAACATGAAACGTGGATCTCGATGAATCAGAGGACTTTAAATGTGAATAGTGAAATAAATGAAAGTAATAGTAAGTTAGGAAATAACGAAGGTGTAACGGTTAATTGCAAGTAAATAGAGTCATACCTGGCTAGTATGCTCGACCTCAAAATTGGACTTCGCCACTCTACTCCTTTGGAAGGGGACGGTTGCGTAGCTTTCGAGAATGGTATGACTTAGAGACGATGAGCCACTTACAGTACATATACACTACTTTTGTTTTTAAAATATCTGTAAATAAAGCGACTAGTGCTAGAAGGAAACTTGCAAGTTAAAGGAAAAGGAAAAAGACTAAAGCACCTGAACTAAAAAAAAAAAAAAAAAAGAAAATTCAGACATTTTCTGTTGTCACTAGTCTCCCCCAAAATGTCGGAGAGATGCAGCAGAAAAAAAGAAGCGGACTAATTTGCTGCGCAGCTGACTGCGCGCGAGGAGCATCCCCCCCGAGAGCCCGGGCTACGTCACTGCATGCGCGCGCACCGCATGCGACAACACGTACAGCATCGCATTGCCGCCACAGCAGCTGCTGCAAGTCAGGTCAGAAGATTGTCACTAAACATTTTCTTTTACTCCATCTTTCCTGGTCCAAAGAAAGGAGGGAAAGGTAGCCTCGGTCAGCATAACCTCCATGTTGCCAGTTGCAACAATCGTTCAACTCCAAACTTCATCTTCTTTATCTGCAACAACCTCCGCCTTCACGTCTTCCCCCACCTCCTCCATGTCTCGTCCTTCCTCTTTCTTGTTTTTTCTGTTTCTCCCCGTCTTCCTTTTATATGTTCCGCATTTATTTCTTTACTGAATCGTGTTTTGTTCATTTTGATGATCTCCCATTTGTGGTCGTTCCTTGTTTTATTTATTGCTTTGCTTCTATACATCTTTTTATTCGTCAATTTATTTTTCTTTTTTATCTTCCTTTTTTGATCTGTCTTTCTTTTCTTTATGTGTCTGTATGGCCGCTTAGTCGAGTGATTACTGGAAGGACGTTGATTATTTCTCGGCTGTCCACTTTCGATCAAAGAGACAAAGGAAGGGGAACACTTCAACGATTGTCGTTTCCTTCACTTTTTAGTCATTTCTCCTCTCCCTACCACTCTCTCTCTCTCTCTCATTTTTTTTATCTTTGATAAATAATTTCTTTTCGTGTTTTATTTTGTGACGTCAGCACAATTCCTGTTAACTTTTACAGTTTGTTGTTGGGTCAGCTCGAACTAGCCGCAAAAGTTTTTCAAGTCGGATGTTTGTCCTTTTTTAAAAATCCTTCACTGCCTTTTGCTCGTTTGCATGTGTTTGTGCGAGACATCGCATGTATGTACATATACAGTCTGTTGTAATAAAGGAAACATGGCGGATGTGAGTGGAAAGAGGTTTTTGTCAACGCATCCGTTATCCCTGTATATTTATATTTGTTCATTTTTTTCTTGTAGTTTAGTGTTTTTATTCCATCTGTTCTTTCCTTTCCTGCTAATGGAGTTAACACTGTTAGCACGTACACACACAGACACTGTACCAACAAAAGTATCAAAACAAAGCAATAAAAATCGAGGACAAATATTTTAAAAAATGGATAAACGTTATCACAAAAAATATTTTTTTTAGAAAAGCTCAAAACGTTCGTTGTTTGTATTACAAACACTTACATTTCTAAATCATATAAATATATTTCCTTGCGGGAAAGTAAAGTCTAAAAGAAAGCCTGCACAATTTTGTGTAACAACTCTCCCTTGGTTGAAAAGGTCATCTTTTTGCTATCGTTGATGTCGCTGTCGATGTTGACGACAAGCTCCAAAAGTCGAGAACTGGGTCAATGTCCTGAGGCCAACCACGTGACCTAACTCCTTCCTTCCTTAACTGGGAAAAAAAAAACTCGGGCAGAATAGAATAATACCTGTAGAAAATGTTTCGGAACCAGGGCATCGATCCCATTTACTAGCACAATCTTCTTTCTTCAGTGACCCACTCGTAGACGCCAGTCTCAGCGTCAGGAAGCCGTTACAGGGCTACAGTACCAACGGCACCGCCATTACAAATGTGATATCGTAAGAGCTTCAGCAAGGATTTTTAGAAATTATGAGCGAAAGTACACCTGAACTTGGCAGTAAGAGGATAATTTTTAAGATTTATGCTGTCAAAGAGTGAGCTAGAGAAAGGACAGTTTGAAGTTTGAAGGAAGGCAACTAGCGACTGAATGTAGTTTTGACACGATTCAGGGAAGGAATAAGGGAGGATAAGAAAAAGAGAATTAAAGTCCTTTTTCAGGTCAAAGCAAGGTGCTGGCACGTGTTTTGTGCACCTGAATACAAGTGCGGTGATGCCAACAGTCTGACATACTTGGAGCTCAATATGAAGAGAATTCGCAGGGTGACAAGAGAAAATAAAGATGTATGCATGCTTACTCATCAGTTTGTGGAATTCAGTGTCCTACATGATAAATAGTACTCTACACATTTTAATAGTTCTCCATTTTACTCGAACAGGTCGTGATACGTTTGCAATATTTAACCTTTTCTTTTAATAAATATAAAGATACATTGAACCGCTGATTTACATACACATGTACTTAGTCGTCGTCATCGTCATTATCATCATCGTAGTCGTCTTGAATTCCTGTCTCTTTCTGATGTAATATTAATCTCTAACATTATTTACCGAGAACATGTCCTTTATCAGCCTTACTTACCTCTTGGGTCACTCTGCTGTGGTGGGACACTTCGCCCTTTTCACGTTCCGTCTCGCCCTAACATCATCTGACGCTGTCTGACGCCGCATCTTCGTGAATCTCATCACAACAATCAAATTCTCCTTGCGACGATCTGCGAAAATCAGGTTTCTTCGTACACGTGGGACTGGTCACGTGATTTCTAGTTTACTATCCACATATTCCACTCGGACCGCTAAAAAAAAAGGAAAAAATCTCAAAGGGCAATAACTTTTCAGCAAAAGCAGCCTTAAGTTTGTCACGTCCCTCCCAATTTATGATGAAAAAAGTTTTTTCTTGATACATTTTTGCGGTATTGGATACGGATATTCATATTAAAGCAGTCGACGTTTTTTCGTCGATGTCTGGATCAGACGAGTTCAGAGGTTCCGAATGGGTCATTGTGACAGTTGGTGCAAAGGTTTGAACTAGATCATCCTGTCTCTTGGTGCAAACGTTCAAACTGGGTCATAACGGCTGTTAGTGCAAAAGTTTTCAACTGGTGATGATGTCTGCTGGTACAAAGGTTAATAATGGGTCATTGGGAAGACTGGTGCAGAGGAATGAAGAAGTAAGGGAGGGGCTGAAAGAGAGGTGGTACGGACGAACGAGAGAGAGAAGCTTCAAAGGTCACTTTGCCCCTGGTCACATCCGGCAAACAAGCAGCATGGAGGGTAGATCGGTGCGAAGCAGTTGAAGTTCTGCAGACGACAGGGTGGGGACTATCCACCTCCTGTCAACAAGCGCCACCTAGCGGCGCCTGAGGACCTCCTGAGTGAGTCACCAGCAGCTGGGAGGCGACCAAGGGTTAATACCTTTGGTCCTCGGCCTTGAAAACTCTTCTCCTTGGTCTGTCGTCCTTGAGCCGTCCATCACTGAAAGACTATTAGTCAAATGTCCTTTCCCTTACCAGCGCCTTCAAGTTTGAACCTTGAACCCTTTCTACCTCATCGCTATCACCGCAGATGATAGCATCACACTCATACATACACCCACAGTGAACATTGCCAGGAACACGAAGAAGCTCAGAAAGGAGAAAGTAGAGAAAGTAGCCAAATGTAAATTTTAGAGGAAATCAGTCTCATAAAATATGGTAAGAGGCGGGATGGTCGAAATAACATGTTGCAACTGTGGTTTAAGTTCACGAATTGAAATGCCTATCCCTCCCATCATTCACTTAATCCGTCAATTAATCAACCGACCGTTCAATAGTTCATTATTTAATACCAACGATTCTGGCATCTGAACTGCAGTCTACCTTGCATCCCCCTTACAAACTGACCAAACAAATCAGGTCTGACCGTGTGGATGCACAACAACTGAGACCCATTATTTCCGTTGCCTACACCATGGGCGCATGGATGTTTGCATGGTCTTCGCTTGACAGCCTGAAGCTCTAGGTTCAACACCGATCGTAGGACAATTGTTTGCGGAGTTTTTTTTTAACTGCACCCGATCTCTAAAACTAGGTCCTCACAAGGCCGGCGTTGTTGTGTCCGAGGTGCATCGCTCCCCCGCAATCGCTCCGTTCTTTGCCTGGGAGCTGTTGTCAACGGTTTTAACGACGAGTGGCCAAATGTCAGGGGCCATGAGTCAGGCAGCGGCGAAACCTTTAAGGGCCAACGACCCGAAAGTGCCAACAGTCAGACAAACAAACAGGACCAAAAACAACAACAACGACCACTCACATGGGAGTGGCCTGGGAACGGAGCATTTAGGGTCCTGCTGATGGGAGCAGATGGACGGTAATCATCTCCAAGACAAATGCCAGGGGTAGAGCGTGGTCGTGTTTGTCTGGGGGTCGCAAAAGATCGCGTGAGGGGGAGAAAAACATTACTGCTTCAGCATCATCTCTTCTCTCTTTCTACCTTCCTCTCTTCGTCTTTCTCTCTCTCTGCCTTAATCTCTTTTTTCCCCTTATTGTATATAATATGTGCCTTACAAACGATAGGTAGAGACACGCGCAAATGAGAATTTTTACTGTTTCGCAAAGGATCAGGTGAAGAGGAGAGAAGCATTATTATTCAGGTGTCGTCTTTGCTCTTTTCTGTGTCTCTATTTTTCCCGAACGCATTTTTTTTAATTTGGTTTTTTTTTTTTTTTTTTTTTTTTTTTTTTTTTTTTTTTTTTTGCTCACGATAGACAGACAAGACGATTTTTTAATTCTCTTAACTGTACAAAAGTTTTAAATGCACGTGTCCTAAATTCATTGTGTGCCTTTTCAATATTCAGGTTAATACTGGAGTCTGGAGTTTTAACAATTCCTATATATGAATTTCTCACTGCATTCTGTATTTCACATGCATGAAGTTTTGGAGTTGGTCCAAGAAACCAATGGACGACATAAAAACTCATCAGACATGACATGGCAAGTCGTGAACAGAACATCCACGTGACCGTCTCCAGCACGTGAACAAAAGAGCAGCCATGTGATGACGATATCAGGCGGCAATGCACACCAGTGTCATCTATCTTCTAACTCAGAAGCTCTGCTCTTTGTCATTTTCCTCTTAAATGAAAACGATCTGACAGAGTTTCTCTGACATTTGTTTTAGATGTGACTCGTGACACATGTCCACCGTTCCTGGGTCGTGGGGTCAACAAAGGTAACGGTAAACGCAGGAAAGATGTCAACGACCGATAACCGGACCCTTGGGGTGTTCTTGTTGCCCTTTTCCTAGAGGCATTTCTTCTCTTAACCTGATTCTGCATTTTTTTTTCTTTATTAGCAGTCGGTGTAGTTTTAGGTATCTTGTATCCTCTGGCCAGAAGTGAGGTAAGATCTGGGTGCGAAAGTAAGAAGTCCCCTTGCTACAGAAGGTCATGGAGTGTAACGTTCACAGGACAGAACATATTCCTACACTTTTCATGCATCACAAAGGATTATTTGTATAGCGCATTTTTATGAGATCTGCTGGCTAAATACTATTTACTCAAGCATGTCTGTACACACTCCATCAGAAATCTGTTCGGCGAAGAGACAGTTCCTAGACCTCATACTGGACACTGACGATGTCGTTGTTCCTCCTTTGTGGATTGAGAATACTTTGTACGACAGAAAACACATTAAGGATGAGAAATAATCCTCCTAGCATTCAACAGGTTAGACCGGTCTGATTCAGATATGATGACAGACGAGTTTCTTTCAACCCTCCCTCTTCATCGGTGTTATATTGCAAACAACTGTGTTTACCTCCATGTCATGCCTAATAAAGCGTTTTGATTTTTTTTTCTTTACTTACTATTTTTTCTTTCTTTCTTTCCTTTTTTTCAATTTTTCTTTTGAAATGTTCCACTCAAACGCATATGGGAAACGGTGTTATCGGTCATATCAAGACATTTAAAAATATCTTATCTGCATGCACCCTAACGAAAGTTTGATGTGGGAAGACAAGCATTAAAAGTGCACGTGTACAACGGATTAACTGAAGCTACAAGGATTGCCATGCAATCTAACTTATGATTACAGTTAGCCCACACCTTCTATGACCTAGTTACCAACATCCGTTGTAGGGCGAGATGAAAAATAGGATTTGTGGACTGGAAAAAATTACTGTGAGGATCAATGCCTCACCTACTCTCATGTAGGCACAAGTCGAATCTGACTACAAGAGATTGTGCGATGACATTCCCAAAATACCCGTGCCACTTCACCCTTTAATTACTGGCATTCTATTCGTTCTCGTTTTATTTAGAAGACGATTGCAAATAAATCAATGTTTCCGTTGTTGGAAATACACATGCGACGCCCTTTGCACAATCACGGCACAAGCCATCTACTTATTTCTGTCCCTGAGGACACTGAAGTCTTATAAATGTCTAAAGTCAGGATGGTTCAACTGTGATTAAAGATGTCGCTATTTCTTGTCGGTTTTGCTCTCTTGTTTTAATTTATCCTGCTTAATTAGTGATGGGATCATAATTTATTCACAGAGGAAAAAAAGTAAAAACCCAAAAGATGTAAGTTTAAATTCCAACCCTTGTAGTTGCAGCTCTCTGATTGGCTGCTGCATGGTGACGTAAGCATTTTTGTCGTGATGTCATGGCGTTGACCTTTCACAACGCACGCAAAGTTTGAAAACTTGTTGCTCGGAAACAGAGCGCGGGGGAGAGGGCGGGGATAGAAAGTTCTTCTAGTGCTGAGCCTGACAAATGAGAAAAAAAGATATTCCTTAAAACTTTCAGTAGCAAAGCCTGAGATTATTTTGGTATTCTTTCTATTCTGATCGCGTCACTGCATTCTTAGTCTTCCGATCGCTCTGTTACCTGTGTTAGAGAGTTCCCTCGTCAATGACTTTTCTTTGCGGTGACGTCAGCAACTTCTCGGGAATCGTCAGGCTTCGGGTCAAGCTTCACATGATCTGGGCTGATCGAACAGTCCTGTCTCCTGAACGTTCATTGGTCAGCTTCAGTCACATGACAGGAGAAGATGCCTTACATTGGCGACACACGCGTCGGCCTGAATGGAGCTGGATGTCGTAAACCTTTTCGCAAAAGATTATTGACCTAATGATCTGGGATTTTTTTTTCTTTGTGCGATGGTTAGACATTGCAGGCGGTTAATCAACTTTTTAGACCTAGATACGACTTTTGTAGATGCTTAACTGTTAGAATTGAATTACCAAAGTTTTTTTTAATTCATTCATAAGTTTGTAGCTCACTTTTTGCAAGCTGTAAGTTTCTCTCTTTAGACAGTTTGTGACCTTTTTCACTCTCCTCGTAATTAACTGGAAAGCTGATGGCCAGACTAATGTTTAACAGAGAAGGTTACTTTAGTACTTCGCTGATTATACCTCTCGTATCCAACGGTTCACTATTGCTTATTATCTATACTGGTAGATAAGATTACCTCTCCATTACACTTGTAGACATGGATACAAAAAGTAATCAAGCAGGTGGGTGTCACGTGGGTGGGTAATCAAACAGGTGGGTGTCATGTTTTGACGCTCTTTCTCCACCATGCCAGTCCTGGAAACTTGATTTGTGGAGCACAGTGATGTCATGACTGTTAGCCAGCAATGACGTCATTTAACGCTAGGAAGTGACGTCAAACTCTTGCGTCTCTTCCATTTCCGTTGCACACGTCACTTGCTGACTCGTCCTTGAAGCTACTGGTCTACGGAATGGCTTCCTCGTCCGTCCGCCTCTGCAGACATCGAGCTGACTGCAACTGAATGGCGCCGAGAAGACCTGCTTGGACTTGGCAGACATGTTTGTTAACTGTTCAGTCGATTCTGGAGCGTCAGCAAACGTGTGTCCTTCACCTTCAGGTAAGCTGAACTCACTCTTCACTATCCGCACGACACGTGATGTGCTAATATGACAAGGACTATTGCAGGTTGGCGCGAAGTCATCGCGAGGTTTCATGGGAGTTTCTCACTAATTACCCACAAGCCCATTTTCACCGATGTGCTGAGTATCACGTGAGGTACCCACACCTCTACATCCACCAAACCTCGCGATGTCAGTGAAGCATCATAAGGATGACAGCTTGCCGGCCACTTGGATGGCTTCTGATAATCCTCCCTCCCTCCTGTACCCTCACGGCCCTCTCATCACACACAAGTGCGCAAGTTATTCACGCACGCACGTACACACACACACATTCACTCTTCCTGTCTTTGTCTCATGTTTCTTCCTTTCTGTCTAGTTGCTATCTGTAGTGGCTTAGGTGCTATTCTGAGAACAACAGTATTACCGCTTGTATTACCCTACTCAGGGCCGGCGCTAGGCTGTGTTGCGCCCTAGGCAAAAGAAAAATTCTGCGCCCCCCCCCCACCTCACAAAAAGTGAACCATGTTATATCAATTATTTTGCAATTTATTTAGTCCTATTCATGAAATTGATGCTTAAAACCTCACTTTTCTTGCTTTTTGCTGTGCAAAACGAGTTATCAGTTCCTTCAGATTGAGTGCATTTGCCAAGTGATGCTCAATAGATATGGTGGCCAGCCCAGTCAGTCTCTCTTGCAACATTGTGGATCTCATATAGTTTTTAATTAATTTTAATTTTGAGAAACTTCGTTCTGCACTGGCAACATAAATTGGAAGGGTCAATAAAATTCTGAGAGACACTACAACATTCGGCACAATATCAAATAGCTTATGTTGGATAATGAATGTTAAGACTTCTTTGGGGTTCATGTTAGGCTTGGGAAATCTTCTAGCCACAACCTGTAATTCAGAACAGAGTTCCTCCGCTTCAATGTCTTTGCTGTCTCTGTGCATTAGTGCCTTTGCCAAGACCTCGCAAGATAGTAGAATGTCCTTCCTTGGTTTTTCAGAAATGCTTTGGATATCATAAAGAAATCCAAACAATGCACTGTGCTCCTGAATCTGTTTAAATCTGTCTTCAATGAACGCAGTTCAAACAAGAAAGCTAGGCTGAAATATCACCAGCAATGATTGCGGCGGTCTGTCTCAGAACTCAACTCGCTTGTGATGTGATAAAGACCACCAGACTGTCACGGACCCGTTTGTGCAATGAACAGTTTTGCAAAAAGTTACACCAGCGCTATCGCAACCCGTTGCATCCACACAATCAAAATAAGCACTATAAGAAATAAGGAAATGAAATTAATGTAAAGAAAGACATAAATCGTGTTAATAAAATATATACAGCTATGTCACAGTGTATAAAATTCATGCGAACTTATCTTTACAAACTCTCATGAAGTGGCTGTAGACAGTAGCTCTGTTCAGTCTGGCAGGCTAAATGCAGTTCACAACCTTTACTGACTCAGCTGAGGAAGGATGATAGCTCCAAGCACCCGAACAGACGATTACAAAGTCAATTCAAACAGCAGCACGAGATGTCTGCAGCCACTCAGAAAAGGTTTGTACATCGTCCAGTGAGTTTTAAGTTCAAAGTTACAACTACCTCTTCCCCACTCTGGCTGTCCAGCCCTGGTAATGTGATCTGACTTTCTTTACAGTAGTAGAGATTTATCTCTACCCTTCTCCACCACCCCACTGAGGTCCTTTCAATCTTTCTCATCTCTCTTTCTTCTCTCACGGACAACTATCAAGTGACATCGCACCACCTTCTTTGTCCAGTCTTCTAGTCTGATCCGACTGGTCATTAACTGTGACAGATTTATCGCTGCCTGTGGGCCTGTCCACCTATAGCACCTCCATCGGCAAGTGCTTTCAATGGTTCTCTTCTTTCTCATCTTACAGACAAACTAACAAGTAAAAGCGAACTGACTACATGCTTGCTGCTTAAAAATAGTAGAAAAGTGGTTTTCTACAAGAACTCATTACGACCAGAGGCGTTAGAACCCAGAAGTGTCAAAGAATGGCTTACTAAAATTAAATCTTTTTCGAGAATTTGCTGCAGATTTGATTAATAACTTATAAGTAAGAACTACTTTTTGTCAAGAAAAGGTACGTCTGTTTTTCAATTGCAGGCGTGCATCAAACACACATGGATGCTTGCATGCCTCCCAAATCAGACCTACACTTATGAGTAGGGGATTTCAAACACTCGTGTAAAAGGTTTTATGGAGTGCACACTGATGGAGACAAGAAATGTGTAGCACCTTGCTCTGGTCTTATTTTGCTGTGTGGTCTAAAACTCAAGCTATCACAGCTTCCAGCCTCTAGACCACCCTGATAGCAGCTACTTTGTTCCCATCCAAAGTCACACCACAGTCACACCTCACAGGTGGGCGGGGAGCAAGGTCTGTCAAGAGAGAGTCTTCTGGACGCTAACAATGCAAAGTTGTAAATCATGGTGTCAGGGCAGCTCCCCAAACACAAGCCAGTGATCAACACTGCGTGGTGTCCAGCACAGGGTTTGTTGAAAACAAGAGAAGTATGTAGACTGTAGGTCTTAGTACGCATTATCTCTTAATAACCAATTTCAAATATTCTGTCAATGGAGCATAACAACAAGCTAGCCATTCAAACTGTAGACAAACAGATGCACTCTTAGATAATTAAAATAAACATTACAAATTGACAACGAAATTAAGCGTAATACACCAATCGAACAGAAATTTAATAATTAATAAGAAAGTTAAATATTCACGACCATGAGTCACAACAGTAAGTACAAGACTATAGGCCATCAGTGTCAGTAAATAGATATGCTATAAACTTCAAATGGCTCTACCTTGATGTTTGTCTGCTAAAGACTTTAATACTCTTATTAATTAAGAACGCGTTGGTGACATTAGCTAAGTTCCTTCGGGTTGAAAGTTCGTAAGTGTAAAGAATACTGAGCATAAAACTGTTGTCATAACCACAGAGAAACTCGCGTAGCAAACTCAAGTCAGTGTTGTTGTCCCTGATATCAGCTGCAGTGTTTTCAATGCATAAGTGTGGAACCTCTTCAATAGTAAGATAGAGGAAAGAAAGGTGAGCTTGGAATTAGTGGAATGTGGTCCACTCCATCCTAGGGGTCCGCACTGAGCCCCATCCACCAACCAGCCCCTCTATTGTCTATTCTCCGCCCTCTTCTTCCCCGCTGGTTAGCTGGTCACTTCAAGTGCGCCCTGTAATAATGGGCTTTCCTGTACTACATCACTACATGAACTGAGAAACTTGGTGGTGAAGTCAACCTACAAGCAGAGGAAAAGGTGCCTTCCACCAACGCCGCCCCTCTCAGCGCCCCTCTAACCGCCCTTCCCAGCCCCTCTCCCGCCCTCTACTTGCCTGCCGGTTAGCTGTGGTCACTGCAGGTGCGCCCTGGGATAAGGCGATAATGGGGTTTTCCTGTCATACATGTACTGAGAAACTAGCGTGGTGGTCAGTCTACAAGCAGAGGAAAAGTGTCCTGCTAATATCATTTTGTGAAAATGACATTTTTCCCTAAAATTATTCATTAAAAAAAAAAAAAAAACAGCAGGCCATTTTTTTCCGCCCCCCCTCGGTCGCTGCGCCCTAGGCGATTGCCTAGTTCGCCTAATAGGTAGAACCGGGCCTGACCCTACTTTCAAATATAGAAATGTAACCAGTAAATTCTTTTAGTCTTTAGGTTTCGCTAAAGATTTTTTCTACCGATTTCAGAAACATTTTAATCTATTAAAAAAAATCTTTGTGCTTTTATTATATTTGAGCAAGATATTTATTGTGCATTCAGCTCTTCAACAAAACTTTTACTCCTTCAGTGATTAATAATGGAAGAAATCACATTATTTTCTGTATATAGGTAATGTCAACAAGGTAAACATTGTTTAATACTTTCTAATCCATTTCCGTTTGACGGTACTATATGATGAATAGCACCTACATACTAAGTAAGGAGGTGTACACGTAAACCAGTGCATTTCAGAGAAAAGTTAGAGAGAACAAAGGGTTCCCGCCATCCTCTGGAGATATTAACAAAAAGAAGGGTGTGAGGACTAGCTAAGTTTAAAACTTTTGAAGAACATCACTTCACGGTATTTATCAATGACGCCTCTGTAATTGTTTTTTCTCCATCTCACCCAGAACTGAAACCAGATTACTCGCTCGAGTTGTCTGCTCTGAAGCTTGCACGTCCCTTGGAAGACAGGAAGGACTAATTGAGACAGGTGCCAAGCCCCTCACACCTCGTCACCTGCATCAAAAGGAGCCTGTCCTCTCTGCTGTTTGATGCCGTCGACAGAAGGCGATTCTTGTAGGGAGGGGGAGACTGTGAGGGAGGTGACCAGGCGGCTCTGCGCATGCGTAATGTATGCACGCCACACGAGACGTGACGTCGCTGTGCATCCGAAGCCTTGTGATTAAGCAAATTTAAAGGACATTGTGGCCGTTAATTTCGGTTGATTCAGCGGTCAACGAGCATCGTCTTCCCCTTGTCTCGAGTCGCGAGCTTCTGACGTCAGTCTAGAGGCTAGCGTGGAATTTTTTTTTTTTTTTTTTTTTTTTTTTGCGTTTTCTTTCTCATCCTCTCTCTCTCCTTCCCTCTCTCTCTCTCTCTTGATCAGTATTCTGAAATCTCGGGCAGTTACTACTTCCGTCGCCTACTGCGCCAGTTACCTAGTTTGAGCAGAAAGACAGCCCACCTGCCAGGTTCACTGTTTCTTATGCCCACTTCAACGTTTCCTGGTATAATCTGTAATTTTGTTTGTTCAACGTGAATTTTTAACCTGCTGCTTCTTATTAAACTTTGTACCTTTCTTCAGTGCACACTCTTTCTTCCTTCTTTGATTCAACACCGCTTTCGCTCTTCAAGAATTATTTCCAGTGAATCTTAGTGATAGGTTTTTTGAAACCTATACTGAGTGCGGCTTTCATCTTTCATCACGGTCTCATGCAAACTTCTTGCAGCAATGACAACAGTAACAACAAACATGTAACGCCACTCCAGCACAGGTGTGCTTGTCCATTATATCAGCTATAAAATGTGTTGTCAAGCAACTTTGGTCAGATTATCAGAGAGAACGTTACAAGAACTTTGTGGTAATTAAAAGAAGAAGGATGTAGTGCAAAGTATTTTGTTTCACCCAGTCTGAAGTTTTCCTTCTGCAGGACAACACAAGGTAGCACTGTGACCTCCTCACTCGGCCATCACTAAGTATTGTAAGGTAAAGGTCGTCCCATGACCATTTTCATGTCTTTTAGAGACTTCACTTTTCTCATCTCCTCTCCTATCCTGTCTTACCTTCCCCAACCCTCTATGGTGTCAGGTACCCATAGTGCCAGCTGGGTCGACTTGGGGATGTAAGCTGCGCGACACGGGCATCGAACTGGGGAGAGAACACAACGTTTGTGTCTGGAAGGCAGGTGGCGAATTAATTTATTCATTACCCTGCAGAATCAGAAGCGAAAATCTGCCAGGTCTTACGATCTGCTGGCTGAACTGCTGTCAAGCCGAGTGGAACGGACGACCAGCGAATAGCTTACAGTACTTCTTGGTTCTCGCTAATAATGAGTTATGGCGATCAGACAATGCAATGAAGGTGATTGATACTCGGGTGGGGAAGAGAAGTTAGAAAGTTGAAAGAGTTCAAAGAAGCAGAGGATTTATGCAAATTGCTAAGTCTTTCTTTTTTTTCCATCTCTGCTTTGGTTACCATCACCCTGTTCCCCCTTACCCTCCGTTTACGTCACATATGAAAATTTCTCACTCTTTCCATCCTTACCAGAAATAGTCATTCTCTTGTTTTTTCGTCCCTTAAAATATCATCTCCCGCTCTTGTCATTAGAGCAGCTCTTTCATTCATTATAACGACCACTCTCCACGTAAAAATCTTCTCACTCAACTTTTTAAGACCCATAGGATGTAACTCTTCGCAGTTCAAGGAGTGAAAACTCAGTACTCATCGTGCACTTCTAGTTTCTGCAGACATTTTATTGGCTTTTCTCCAAAGAATTTAACATTTTCTGTTAAAGTCGGACGATATGAATATCAGACCAATACGTGCCAGACCCAGACGTGTCATGTAATATGCTGTTCTAAAGAATAACAGAAGGGTTTTATTATCGTAGTTGGGTACAAAGGGCTTAAAATAAAATATTCTCGAGGTCTGAGTGAGAACGTGACGATATCGGAACTTGCGAGCACTCAGAGATTCATCGTCGTTCTTCTATGTCCCGCCGCGGCCTCTAAATGGCACATGTCTCATTAAAGTATGATTAAATATTCAAGATTATTCAGCGATTGAGGAATGAGAATCGGGATTATGTGTGGTTTGTATATTTTTATAGTATGGATTTCGAGACGGATGAATGAAAAATCTTGATTATGTGGCTTAATGTGATGAAACTTTCAGGGGGTACACGCCCATTTGCACCTTGTAAAAAATATTAGTTAATTATTAGTTAGCATTACACTGAAGCAAGATGCCTCTTAAGGGTCGAGTTTAAATTAAGATCATAGAACTGTGGACTAATCACTACCAAGTTGCAAGTTCTTTCCAAGAAATGCATAGGGCCCACGTGCATGACCCCGTGTTAAGATAGGAAAAGCGTATTGTCGTATCCAAAGTCCTTCGTCTAGGAAGCTTACATTACGACCTGGATGGTCGAAAAAGCAATCGTTTTATTGTTGGCGAGAGAGGACTCGCGTGTCCTTAGTGAGCGTAGTTTGGAGACACCGTGACAATGAACTGCAGCAAACTTTCTTACTAGTTTCTATGAGAAGTTCCAGACTCTTTTTTTAATTTTTTTTTATCAGACGATGCGAGAAGTTATATGTCTGGACAGACGACACCAGACTGTACACACCAGGGTCATACACGGAAAGAAAGTCAATGCTTTTTCTACATCCTACATACATAGCCTCACAGACTATATAGCCGCCATTAAATTTTTACAAAACGCGGGAGTTTTTTTGTTTTTTTTAAATTTGAGAAAAGGACACGTGGAATTGATCTAAATAGTAACGGGGACATGACTAAAGACAGCACCCAGTGCTAGCGCTTAGTTCACATGCTAATTAGGCATTGCCCAATCAGAGATCCTACTTTTGTGACGTCACAAGAAATGTGGCCTTGACCTCTTTCCGTTACCCAGCCTCACGAACGGCAGCAGAGTTCTCTCAAGTTCTTAAAATTTATGTCCTGTGCTAAATTTATCTCAATACTTCGAAGAAAAGAAAACGTTTTATATAGGTAACTCCGTAGTCAGACTAACCTGTAAAGGAAGTTGTCTGCGCTTACTGGCGTGGAAAGCAATCAGCTGCTGAAAAGGCAAAGATAGTATGAGAAGGATCTGTCATTATTCAATAGCTTACAACTTTGTATTTTTCCACTTAGAAAGTGTGCTATTACTGATCAAACGTCTCCTTGTCTCATTAGTTCTGAAAGGTTACCTTGATAGTTCCCGATGTCCTCCCAGCTGACTCGCACATAGAAGTGGAATGACTTTTGCATGCCTGTATAGAAAAATAACCCATTCGTGCAATTGCACTCATATTAACATGCTGATTGTGTTTGAGACAGACAGTTGGATCAAGGTACTCGTCTATGTCATCATCATCACAGTATTTCTCTGTGTCACTTTACCAGACAGACGCACAAACGCACGCATGAGCCATTGACCAAACATAAAGTCGATGTAGTGGCGGCGGTGAAACTTAAGACCAGTCTTAAATGATCAAGGCCAACAAATGACAACAAAGACTAATTTCTGCCCCCGCCCATTCTTGTTCATGCAGTCAACAAGCCTCAGGCCGTGGGCGTTCACAGTAGATATATTCACATAGATACACACAACACACGTGGAAGACAGGGCTTCGATCTTAATTAGGGTTTGTGCGCGTGTCTGCGTGCAGGAGAAAATTGTTTATTTACCTAAATGTATTATAACTACTTTGTTAAATAAGACATCAAAACAATGACAGCAGCACACAGCGTACATAAAAACTTATCCTATCTGCTTATGTCCAAGTAACATAAGTCTTACCTTCATTCCGATCATGTGTCACTTGTTTATTGGTTATCTTAGTCCAAGCTCTTGTCTAACTAGAACATGTAGAATTGTAGATACTAACATGTAGACATACCCAAACAAATCTTCACTTATATAGAGAGTTGTTGTCCTGCTCCATTTTCATCGCACATCATGAGAATATCAGGTAGCTTCTGAGATTTTTCCTCCGCCCCTCTTGTCTGACCTCCCAACTTTTCATTGCAGTGTGGAGAGGGAGGGATGGGTAGGGAGGGGGAGGAGAAATGGTACAGGAAGAAAGCAAATCACAAAGTTCAACTTCAAAATGAAAAAAAAAAGCTGAAAAAGGTGAGAAGGCACTAAAGAGGTTAACGTTTGTGGAATTATATCTTTGTTGGCTTTTTTTAAGAGAGAAAATAAGCGATCAGTTTTCGGATTGAAGTTGGGGTTGTTTTTTTTTTTCTTAGATGCCCACAGCAAGCTGTGAATGTTTGCTGATTTGTAGACCATGATCTGACATTTAAGACGAACGATTTTTTACAAATCTTAAGTTGAGTACAAACTGGTTTTGTCTGATTAACTTGACTACTACGAGGTGTGTAAATTGTCGCAAAAAAATAAAAAATAAAAAATAAAATAACCCAAAGGAGCTAAACTCTTTTTGGTGAGGCCACAGAGAACAAGGTTATTTTTGTAAAGTTGCTGTGTACTTTAGATGCTTCAGAGAAAGAACAGCTTTGAACTTTAAAGGATTCGTGTAATCGGACACTGATAAACAAGTAAACAGGACAGATAGCAAGCTGACAGACCAAGCGATAAACATAAAAGTGGTGAAATACTTTGTAAAAAGAAGCTATCACCTGGATTACTCTTTTTAAATTTCTTTGCCATGTTGTTTTAAATGTATGCAGACACAAGATATCTATATTATTTTAGTAAAATATTTTACAATCTGTGTGTAAACGTACGCACATAGAGGCAGCAAAATAGAAATCAGTAGATAACAACACATAAGAGAGATAAATGATACACATGAAACATGGACAAATGGACTGGGATTATTAGAAACCTTTTCCGAGAATATTTGAGTGAAAGAGTATGGGATGATGGTGTAAGGTCAGAGTTGACACTAGGTGATGATGGGTGAGCAACTGATAAGCACACAGTGCAGCGCAGCTGAATAATGTTACATGCATATCACATGAATATGGATAGATACACAAATAATTTGCTTATTTTTTTCACAGCTGTTTCAGTTGTGCGGACAATGACACCGAATTTTATTCTCAGTGATTTTATCACATAGTGGGTTTCCTGTATTTTTTTTATATTTTCATACTGCATGGCTCATTTTTAGCTCTGGCTTCGTCGACTGGCTCTTTGTAAATGTTCTTATTCTTACTTTGCTCCGGGGCAGGATTTCAAAAAGTTAAATATCTTATTCATACGAAAAAATATGTTCCCGATATGAACATCTAATTCTGTAGAATACATGAGGAGACTTTACATAAAAGTGAAGATGAGACACGGGAAGGAGAGGGGAGCTCATTCAATCCTGCCTACCACGGCTTATCGTTCTTGCTCTACAGCTTGGATCTCATGGCGATAGGAGCAAGCTCAGTTCTAGGTTTTCATTACACTATATTAAAGGTCTTGAATGTTGCAATTTTTAAAAATATCACTCTATACTAAGGTATTATTTTCCCAAATGTGAATAAATAACACTCCTCCATTCTCGTTTATACTCTTCATCATACATAGAGAGAGCAAACTCATGACGTCACCATTGTCCATAGATAGACTAATATCTAATGTCTCGCACTGTAGTAGACCTTTACGGGTGTTCTTATCTGTCGAATAGAGTTGGCCATACCACGTGACTAAAAT
The DNA here is from genome assembly GCF_003073045.1 of Pomacea canaliculata. Taxonomy (NCBI): domain Eukaryota; kingdom Metazoa; phylum Mollusca; class Gastropoda; order Architaenioglossa; family Ampullariidae; genus Pomacea; species Pomacea canaliculata. Next base: position 6,531,769 of record NC_037590.1, on the reverse strand, counting down.
TTGCATATCGCAAAACTACCAGACAGAGTCGCATCTTGAAAAGTCCGGTCCACAAGCGTCCTTTAAAATAAATTATCTTTATTATCACAATCTATGTGTTCTCTGCACTACCAGGATTCAACTGGTAACTGCTTGTCCTCATTCCTTTTACCCCAGTGACGTACAACGGGGCGACAACCTCTTTGACTTATCGAAAAAAAAACATCTGTCTCTTGTGGTGATTAGGATGATATCTTTCTATAGCCATGTGGGTGACGGAGGCAAGAAAGGAAGATGTGGTAGATGTTGTGTCGGTGAGGATGACAGGTGGTAGTGGTGGTAGTGATGATGGTTGGTGAGAAGGACCTAACGTGTGGGTCCCACACTTCACCTCCCCCACCTCCCCGAGCATTGGTAACATCCCTCCTTCATCCCTCCTCTTCTCCAAAATCTTTACTTGCAGGTGAATCAATGTCTCAAGCCGCTGACGCCACTCGAACACGTAGGAGTTCCCTCCCTCTCCAGGATTTCTCAGGTGTAGGAGGCCAGGATGCAGAGTGCAGGGTGGCAGTCGGGAACACCTTGGTGTGGGCGTGTTATTAATGACTTCTCCCGCCACGGCTTTGCAATGAGTTCTTGACATTCAAGCATCGTTAATTATCTGAGACCGGGGCTTGCTCCATACAGTTCGCAACTTTTCCCTTTTCTTCTTCTTCTTGAGAACATCCAGTTGTTGATATATGTTATAAAAAAATGGTGTGTTATTTTTGAAATTTGAAATATCTTTTGTGCCGCGCCAGGTCAGGAAGGCTAAGAGCTTAAACATGCCCTGAACTGGCATCTTCTTGGCTTCTTGGGAAATGGCATGGTGAGGTTTATGATTATGTTTTGTCGTTGCTTTGTCAAGGCTTAAGAAATTAATAATAATTTTTTTTAAAAATATGATGTATACATATGGTGTCTTTTTGTTCTGAGTTAATAGTATCTTTATGCCTCTATGAGTTGGTTTTACAATTTTTTGTCTGTGTGTAAGTGTGTATAAGAAAGAGGGTTTCGTCTGTAGATTATTTAAACCTGTGTCTTCTCGAATCTACAATGGAAGTCAAAGTGTTTTCTTAACAGCTGTGTCGACCCATGATTTAAAGAGTTTTATTGCGATTCTGTCAAAATTTAAGGCAGTTGCTGTGATGTTAATACCCGCACACCACAGCACACGTCCCACCCCAGTAAATTCAGCAGCTTGGCCGGCCATCACCTTCACCTGACTTTACCATCGACTGGTGCATGCTGGGACCTGGCCTCGGGGCCTACCACCCACAGAGTAGCATGGTGAGTTAGAGTATTCGGTATGACTTATCTATGCAAAAAATACTTGTCTTGTGTAAGGCTATTATGATCTCCCGTTCATTACCTTTAACCTTTACCTAATTAGGTGTTGTATGTACCTGCAATGCCAGTTCCACTGTGATTGCGTCAGCGATAGTTTTATTTTGGGTTAGTTACTTTGCTGTAAGTCTATAAATATTGTATTCTCTTTGCAACTTCAAAGCTAATGTTTCGCGAACAATATACAAATACATCATGCACTTGGAAAAAAGTTAGGTTTGACCTAGTTCGAGTTTACGTAATCTCCACTTTAAAGATCATTATTCTGATTATTGAAGAGGAAAAAAAGGTCTTAATGTGGCTTGGTCAGTTTTTTGACCAGGTGGTATTTAACTCCGTGAAAAGTTTGCTAAAAGGCAGTTGTGATGGCAATAAAGAACCAAAAATGCAGCAAAGCTTGGATTCTTTCGTCTGGCTCGACGATAAGAAATTTTGCGAGCGGGTGGTTTGACAACGCACGGGGTCAGGTGGGCCTGCACTGGTTTGTCCTTTTTAAAACTGGAGAGACCTTATGAGTTTCATGACTGCGAAAGAGGATACCTTTTCTTGTTTTCTTGGACTCGATATTTTTGTGAGATGGGCATGTTAAATGCACAGAGGCGTGCATGCGTGCACATGTGGGTGTTTGACGGGCCCCCAAAGCAAACGCCCGCCGGGAGGATGGATGATGCTCGGGTTACACCTGCGTGGCGAGCGCTTCTGACTCCAAATGCCATCGGTTCGTCGCTGCTCTCGAGAGAATCACCTGAACGACATCGAGATCGATGATGATGACAGAGAAAAGACGCCTCCACCAGAGGCTTTCGTTGGTGTCAGCACCTGTGTCTGGGTGCGCGGGCGGAGCATGTGTGTCGAGTTGTAAACAAACCCAAGTGTTAATGGTCTGGTAGGTAGGTAGCAGTATTTTTATCTAACGACTTGGTAAAGGTCAGGGCGAGACATTGTTTCCTAAAATATGGATGAATGTTCCCCTCTTGTTCTCGAGAAAACACGCCTTCAAACTCGTGACTGTAAGTTTGTACAGAGACAGGAATAATAATAATAATGAAGGTTGCTCGAAGAGTACCATGTCCTTAAAAACTCGCAAACAAAAAAAACAACAAAAAAAAAAACAACAAATAAACAAACAAAAACAACAACAACAACAACAACAACAACAACAAAACCAACAAAACTGAAACATTCAAGGACTGTTCAGGCACAAGAACAGTATAAGACAGTGAAAAACATGACCACAAATGTTTTAATTCTAATAATGATGATGCATTTGTCGGTTTGTAGGGAAGTGAGTTCAGACGGTTGGAGTAATGAAGACGGGATATTAGCAGGTCATCCTAGAGACTGAGCGAACGCACTCACAGTCGGATTAAAAAAAAAGTCACAAAAGCATTTTGTCCCAGCTCTCTCCTCGGAGGTAGTCTTGAGAACTATCCACGTATGATCTTGATGCCTTTGATGTTGAATTATTTAGGTGCATGGTGATGTTTGAATATGTGCATCTCTAAGATGGAGATATGCAAATAAGAAAGGCAGGGCAATCATCAGGGTTTGGAAAAATAATATTATCCACTTCTGTTGAGTATTATTTAGTTATCATCAGAAAAAGTTGTATTCCACTAGGTCTTTAAATTATAAAACAGTGATTGCGCTAAACATGCATGAAGTTTTCTTGTTTCTTATTTGAATTGAAGTGTAATGCTAAGCTACTCCTGGCCTTTGAGGCGAAATTGCCATTTCCTTCTGACCTCATGTCAACCAGAGATTCGCTGAGACTGCGTTTCTTGAAACGAAAAACTGGCAGAGTTGGAAAAACATCAAAAGACGTGTTTGGGCAGTAAATTCAACGAACAAAAAAATGATCGGGGAGCTTCCTGGAACCGAACTCGTCAACTCAAGATGGCGGTGTGGGTGGAATTTAAAGCCGGCAAGAAAAAGCCGAGGTGTTAGACGGGAAGAAGCTGTGATGTCACCAACTGGTCTGTCGGGTGATTTTAGACAGGAATTCACTCCAAAGTCATCCAGTGAAGTATAGTGTCAGGTCTGAGACAAGTAGCTGTATCGTCTTCAACTGAAGAAATGAATCTACGGCTGTGAAAAATTCACTTGATAGCATAACCTAAGTAGTATGGAAGGACAGGTGTGAATACAAAAATATGGGGAGGACTGAGTGGGAGAAAGAGAAGGTACGTGTTTTGCATTCTTTTTTGGCCTAGCGGGTTTGTACTTATTTGTTAATTGTGATTTTGTATTGATGAGTTTCTTTGTGGGCGTATTTATGTACTTTGTGTGAGCACGCACTCCGTGTATGTTTTGGGCTTCAAGACTACAGGAAACTGTTCATACTGTCTGATTAACACAAAACAAATCAAGAAAATTCTTTCAGATTAACCGGAAGACTAAAGACTGACATGAAAAAAAAAAGCAGACTGTTCTCAGGTTGATCGAGAAACTTTGCCTTCAGGAAAACCGAACACCAGTCGCGTGACCTTTTTATTAACTTTCCTTTTTTCCTTCCCTCTTTCCAACATCCCTCACCCAACAAATTTGTTCTTGACCTCTTTACAATAATTCCCCCCCCAGCCACCAAAACGATAGGTGTCATACCCTAGTATACCCTTTGATACTATGCATCTGTGTTTCTGTTTCACTTTGTCCCTGACACTTTGTCCTCCTCCCGTCTCTCTCTCTCCCCCTATCCTTGTTAACGCTCCTAACCCTCTAAATGACCAAAGTTCCCCAAGTACAGCAGCTGAAGGTCAGGTCGTCTCCCTTGCTGGAGGGCGTTGTCGACCCTTAGTTGTCGCTAATGCCTTACATAATCAGCAGGCTCACCTAGACGACGTTGCTCGCAGCTGTTTGGATCAACAACGATGACCTAACAGGTCAGAAGCTTTACACCAGCAATAACAACGACCACAAATGTCAAATATTGCCATCGATGAGGGCCGAGGTCTTCGAAAACAACTCACTCTTGGTGTATGTCCTTTATTTTGCCCACCGATAACAACTTGCCCCCGCTTTATGGATACGGCACCAAACAGAACCAACAGGTGTCACGTGACAGGTAAAAGCTCTTGCGAAGGCGGTCACATGTCGTACACGCCCGTTTGAGCACGTTCTAGTACTTTCAAAATCTGCCGCGGTGTTCTATGACATGACATATAGGACACAGTTGTGACCCCTGGGGCATGACCTCGCCTGAAAGGCGAAAAGAGAGGAGGGCTGACACCGACTCTTAAGCTCGAGTGGTTTCCGGGCAAAGTCTTGGGTTATTTTAGTCGCCATACTCTTGTCACGAGTGCTGCTGGTAGCAGGACTGTGTCTACAGTTTATGTATGTATGACTGGACCTTGCAAGTCTGTGGGCTTGTCCCTCACCGACTTTGTCCTTTGCCCTTGATATACAAATACAAGTCATTAGGACCTGGAGGTGTCACTGATACTTTATAGTCACCGCCGCTTTCCTTTCGTTTCCTGCAGACTATGGTGCATACTTCTGGGTGTTCTTTTTGGGCATTTGCCTTGATGTTGAAAATTCTCTACACCCACCATCGCAACAGCTGCCCCGCCCTCACCAACGTGTTCGTGTTTTTCTCTCTTTCCTTAAATATCCTGGCCTCGCTCGTCTTTGGTTTCTCTGGCGATTCAACAAAAGAGAAGAACAGGAAATAACTCATCACTGTCCTCTGCACGATTTTATTGCAAACTTGCATTGTTGTTGTTGTTGTTTAATAAACACGATGCAACCTGCCGACAATTTTTTTTTCCTTGATGTCTTCGTCAGCCGAGTGGTATGCAGTGACCAGGATCTGTTTGTTGTAACAGACAGCCACAACCTCTAAGCCCATTGGTTGGCTGTGACCCGATGTCACTTCAGAACCATCTAAGATGATTACATTTTGTCTGTATTTCTCATCACAATTTAATAAAATCTAGCATTTAAAATATACACACACACACACACACACACACACACACACACACACACACACACACACGCACTCGCGCGCGTCGAGGGCTTACAGATTATGTAAAACTAAATAAAATTTGCAATTTTAAACACATTGTAAAATCGAGGAATGTAAATCAGTTTGATATCAGCAAGTCAAGGATCTTCTGACACAAGAAAAGTGAACAGTGAGCCCAGCAGATCATTTTGCTGGTTCACGGATTTACTGATGCCACAAGGAAACACTGGGGTTCGTTCCTCGCCCATCCCACCTCACTTGTGCTCAAAGCACACAAAGCGAAAAAGCTTCTATGACTCCAACCTGCAGACGAACCTCGATTTCCTGTGACTGTTTTTGGGAACATGTTACCCATATTTCTAGGTAAAGGACAAATTCACCGACATTGCTGAAAAATTGTCCCGGTTCGGCTTTGAAAATCTTAATAAATTTGTAGGATTAACTGCATCTTGTAACCGTATTTTTCATCCTTGACGGTCCTTCCTTTATCGTGGATTGAATATTGTAGTTCTATAGGTATAGAATGCATTTTACAATGCATTTAATGTTATAATTATTGTATACAGAACGAGGCTTTAGACATGTCAAAGGTCAGCCATTGGGAACCGTCATACATCATCGTCGCTTGACGACACATTCACTAAGTTTCTACACTTGTATAACGGGAGATGGCGGGGTTGGGTTTTTTTTCCTCTGAAAGATAGATCGAACACCACAGGAAGTGACGATGAATTTATTTATGATTTTATGATAGTATCTAACTGCTGAAGATCTTGCTGTACTTGCTAATAAAAACTATCAAAAGGACGTTGACGTTTGTCTTCAGCTGGAAGTGGAACAGGTCTTATCAATATTCGGTATGTCGATATTGAGCATGGCTGTTATGGATGATTGAGTTCTTGTGGTAATCTGTCTTGATGAGGGTGCTTAGTAGTTGGTAGGCTGTTTGACTGTCACCTCGTACCTTTCCTTTCATTTGTTCCGTTGCTGGCTGTCAATCCAATGTCCCCTAGCTGTCTACGTCCCTTTCTTGATCGCACTTTTCACTTCTTTGAACTTGGAATGTGTTTCGGGTTTGCTTTTTCTTTTTAAGGCCTTTCTGTGGTCACAGAGGTCTAGGATGTCGTTCATGACCTAGGTTTGTTTCTCCTTTCATCTACGCCCTAACACTTCCTAAGCCGTTGACAGCAGCACCCCTTTGATGTTTCCAGCGAGGGTGTTTAAATCACAGTCCACAAGGTCAGTGAGGCGACTTTACTCCAGCTGTGGCCTTAAATACTTCTGTAATGTGAGGGATATTTTGTGTAACATTTTTTTCTCACCATATAAATGGATAAGCTTTTTGTAGGACCCTTCAGTTTTTAACTTTAGATTAGATAGCTTGAGATACCATGTGGTTGTCTCTTTCCGCCATTTCACTTGATGTGGGAAGTGCTCGACAGTTACCATTTCCTATCCTACCACAACCCTAAGCAAGGTAAAATAGCCCCACTGTCTTGTGGGTAATCTTGAGAGATATAAAAGCTAAGGGAGTACGGGCCAGAGCCCATTGCTTACTTGTTGGTGACCAGGCCCACTCGTGGGTTGTAGTTCACTTGGAGAGAAAGATGGCCACCACCAAGTGTACTGGCAGGACCATGGACGTTCACCGCAAACATCATGCGATCGGGCGAGACCCGGATCAACATCAACCGCTCTGCCTGCCGGAGGGTTCCAGGGTGTAGATGGCCAAAAAATGCGACTGGAACCAAAGAGAATATAAGTTGAGAGAAGAAACATCCATTGGTATGGAACGTACACACATTATGGCAACAAGGAACAACTCACCCGTGAGCTAGAACGGTACAGGTGGAACCGACGGAGGTCAGGTGGTCAGGATTTGGGGAGACAGACAGATAAAACAAAGAACAGAAGAGACATAGAAATGAAGACAAAAACTGTAAAGCTTTGTGTGATGAGAGGAGTGCAGTTTAAGCCACAGGAAGTAAGGATTATCAAGATGCAAGAAAGGCGTTCTATGGCTGTCATTTGTCTAAGTGTTAGCCGAGAAATGTGGAACTTGAGAACACCTTAAAGGGCAGAGTCAGGGGATATTTTGCAAAAAAAATATATATATATATTCCATTCCAAACGTCTGTAAAATAACGAAAGGTCACATTTCTTAAACAGCTTAAACAGGTTTCGTAGCAGGATTTTCTCGAAGAAACAAGAAGACAGTACTCAAAGGTCTTGCAGGGAGTTCTTTGGAATGGGCGAGAAACTTTTTTTTTAATCGATTTTGATATCTCACCATCTTTACTTTTAAAAAATGCAACAGCAGCTGAGTAGATACAACATTATCGAAAACATGTAAATATATTAGAGATGGAGAACCTTTTTTTCTAAGAGGGCCATCTAGATAATTATCATTTGTGGGCCATACAAAAATTAATTATTGATTAATTAGCCTACAATACTTGGTGAAGCTTCCTTGGCAGGGCCAGACCAAATGATGTTCAGATGTTCTCCACCCTTGATATATATATATATTTTGATATTTTGTCGACTTAAGTATGTTTTAAAACTATTTTATATAAACCGTCCTAAAAACTAAGCCAGACCTAAAACGTATTTCTGTTGAATAACTACCAGCACACTACTAAGATTTTGTTGCAGACGACCTTAAGTTAATAGAATCTGTTTACAGAGATTGTCCGTGGAGAAAGTTTACAAAACGAACTTAAGGATTTGGATTAAAGAATTGAGCAATGTTGCAATGACTGTGACAATCGTTCAGAAAGATGAGCACACAGGCTTCTGTCGGCAAGACTTCTTTCACTTCAAGCCTCAACCTCATGACACTAGAGGAAGTACTAGCGTGTTTACATCATTATTATTGTTGTTGTTGTTGTTGTTGTTGTTGTTGTTGTTGTTGTTGTTCTTTTTCTTATTGAAACTATCCACTTCCCCTCTCATGAATATATTCAATAATGATCACCAGAACCATTTTGTATTATATATAATACTAAGAAGTAAATTAAATAAGTATTCTAGTGCATTAGAAAAGAGCAACAAATAATCGCCAGATCTCAGAAGTGAGTTTGATGACATGATCATCAGATATCTACATATACTAACCAGTATTGACTGCATTTTCATCCGATGCTATTTAATATTGACTACAAGACCATCGGATACTTATTATTAATTCTGCAAATATTCGAGAATCCCACACACCCTGTTTTCATTGTCATTGAGTCTAAAATGTAACTATACCAGGGCGGGGGTAGCGAGTATAAAATACATCGACAGTTCATGTTTGCTTTAACTTACCTCCTTCTCCCCTCCCACGTGTCTGCACAACCCTTTAATCAGGTTCACAGAAAAACTTTTTTTTTTCGTCAAGTCAGGATTGCCTTTTTTGTCCGCCCCCAAGCAGCACCCGTATCCCAGGCGGAGCTTGTCCCAGGTAATTACGCGATTGTTCGATTGTCTCCGCTGCACGCGCCGCCTTGAGACAGGAGCACACGGTGCTCGCGCACTTAAAGGGCGAGGTGCACCCCGAGTGTTACCCTCATCCTTTTGAACCACCCGCCAGCTGGGACCTCCGTAACGGCGGCTTGGCTACCCACCAGACACTAGGTACGTGGCAGGGGAGGGTCCCTCCTCCTCCACCCCACCAAACTTCTCCCTTTTGTCTGCATGTGTTGGTCGGGCAGACTTTTTGAACCCCAGCGCATGAGTGAGTGCGTGGATGGGTGAGGGTGTATAAATGACAGATTGTGCGTTCATGCATGCTTTTGTGTGTGTGCGTGCACACATGAGTGAGAGACAGGAATTTAAGCTATTGCAGAATACATTTATATCAGCCCCTGGTGGCTGTGGCTGCGGGGAGGTGGTGGTTGTAGTTGTGACTGTGTTGTAGTTGTAGTAGACTGTGACTGAGTGGAGGTTCACAAATATCATCAACAGCAGTGGAGAATGAATTAAGCTTTGAGTGCTGGTAGTTAGGGCGCAGAAATCACTCCTGTCTCGACACCATCAAGCTGCTGACGATGGCTTTGGCTAATCAGTAATCAAAGCACAAAAAGAACTCATTTCGCCTCACACTCATTCTATCGACGGTGGCACATTCACTATTTCTGCTACAAGCTATTGCCAAAGTTTCTGCTGCTTTCATTCAATGACTTTATTTAAAAATTCTTTGATTATTTTGCTTTATTATTGACGAGACAAGGAGAGACTGCACTCGTGTCTCTATCGGGGTAGAGGGGGAAGAGGGCGTGTTTGCGTGTGGAGGGAGATGGGAACTGAGGGAGAGATCATTTATATTATTTTAGGAAAAAAACGCGATATCGTGAGTATGGCGACAATCAATAGCCAAATCTCTTTCCTAATTTTTTTTTTCCAGTGACAAGCAGAATGCTTGTCTCACAAACCTGGCTGGTTTTCGATGCTTGGTCCTCGACTAAATGTCAGACATATTCATACACCTCATGTAAATCTTTTTACTACAAAATAAACTTGCTCCTTTTTCTTGAGTTAAGGCCTGGCGGCGATGATATCTTGTTTTTCAACCTAACAAATCCTCAACTCTTTTGATAGTCTTTCCTTTCCGCGTGGCGAGGCGCAATGGCTGCTCGTTCAGGATGGACTCACGCATGCATGAAGACAGCCGACGGTTGACCGACAAAACTAAACTGTGTCAAGGTCGGAGAATGCACCCTAGCCCCATCCTGTGAGTGAGGCTGGAATTTCCCGGAACGCCATAATATAGTTGCTGGAAACGTGATGCTGTGATTGCGTGATGCCAGAGCCTCTCACAGCCGCAAAATACAGGAGGGCGATGGGCTCAGCCTCCCGGCGATCGCCATGGTTGTGCCACGATCGTGAGGCGTCGAGGAGGAGGCTTTGGTGAGGAAAAAAATAATAAACAAAATGTGTGTGTGTGTGTGCGCATGCGTGACCGTGTCCAAGAAGCAGCAAGGGCAACGCTCTTCCTGTGCGGGTGCCGCGGTGGCGTGCCATCGAGTGACGTCACTAACCCTGTCCGGCAGGCTTTGACTTCCGGTTCTATTGTTCCGGAACAACGCTGAAAGTGGGTCTCCGTGCCCTGCAGCAAGCAGCTGACAAGGTAAAACGCTCACATTGTTTCCAGAAATCTGGATGACCAGGTTCTAAACACAAAAAGACTTCAGAAAACGGAACGTCGATGTTGCATTTGTATATACAAGAGCTGCTCGTAGATGGTACCCACCCCTTCCCTCTACTCCCTGAACGTTCATGGTGTTTCTAGTCAGTCCGACCTTAACCGTGAAAAATGTCCGAGGGCGCAAAGGTTGTCAGTAACAGCAGGATTGTGGGTCATGGGTTGCAGTCTCCTTTCCGGCTAACATAATTTCTGATCGCAAAACTAGATTGTGTCCCAGGGGTACAGCTTCATGTTCTCACGCTCAGTAAAACTCCGACATCAAAACCTGACCGATAAATGTTTATCTATCGTTTGATCTAAACAAGAAAAGTGCAAACAGCAAAGTTACAGCATGGCGAAACACTTACACTTAAAGGAAAAGGCAAGTGAAAGGTCTGTTGGGTTGAAATTATATTCAGACATTCTGAATCTTTTCTGCTCAAACTTTCGGGCTGCAAAGCAATCCCATCTGAAACTCAGCGATGAAGTGGTGCAAAGAGGCTGTTAGTTTTGTTACCATGGCATTAAAGCCATCATGCATTAATATCAGTTTCAGAAGTGAGTTTATCCAAACGCTGGCATCGTGAATCTGGCGATGGTGCCATACAATCACAAACTTGTATTACTGGATTGCTGGCAGACGATTTTTTTTTCCAGTTAACTGCTAAAACGAGGCATTAGACGACAAAGCTTCCGGTTTATTCACATTCTTTGTGTACGCTTGCCGAGACTAACAGCGGAACACTTCCCAAGAGGCTGAGCGTTGGTCTTGGCAAACAGACAGCAGTCCACCTAAACACGTCCATCGTACAATTTTAAACCCGTCTACAATGAGGAACAGCTGAGAGAAGTGGAGACAGAGTTGCTTTTTCTTGTCACGTGGTACCTGCTACATAACAATTTTTTTGTACTTTCAATATGAGAACAAAATACCGCGGTCTTTGAGAAAGAGCCCACAGTTATGTCTTGGACACGACGGTTAGTAAGCTTCCCGTTTGAAAGTCGAAATTTACAGCAAAAACTATTCTGAACGCCAACACTATATATTGTTATAACTATATAACTATAGTTTGCTTGTCAACTCACTTGCCTTTCCCTTTAAGCACCAGGAACCTGCATCACAATATCCACAATGCAGTCATGACTGATAACAGTTCATATTTTCATCATGTGAAAAAAGAGGGGAAACAATAGCATGGGGATGCCCTTGAGGACTAATATTTAACCCCGGGCATAGGTAGCCGAGCACGAAAGGTTTGCACACAAAACAATCAAGCCAGAAGCCTGCTCAATGCATATGTATGAGCATGAGTAGCTATTTTTGTCCATCATTTCGGTAACATAATTCCTTCGAGGAATATCCATTTCTTGTGGATGGAAAGCGTTTGCATGCAGACTTTGTCCGCGTTCACCGGGCGGTTATTTCGATATCCTAGTGGGAGCCGGTAATTTAATAGATGGCACCGATTCCGTTAACGAACGCCTGGCGCCCCGGATCTGTGGTGAAGATTTTGCGAGTTGCGAGGGCTTTCATGTAGATAAATCGTCGAAGTCCTGGCGAGGTCGATATTCCCCGAGAGTATTGTGGGGGCGGAAGAACAAGGGGCGCGGCGGTTATCTCCCTTGTCCGCATCTATCGCTGCATGGGAGGAACATGCAACCAGAAATGGGGGATCTAATTGCTTCCTCCCACTCATTCCTCTCAGCGGGCCGTTAGCAGATGAGAGAGGGTTAATTTTGTTTCATTGGGTCCATATCCGTAATCACCTGCTACCCACGTCTGACTGATGGTTGGTTTGAATTCACGTGGGACCAGTCTGGCTCCGGTGTGTCGATTGTGATGAGGTGGACTGAGTTTTTGTCAATGATGTGCAATGAAGGGTTGGTTGTCTTGCCAAAACTTGTTAACGATAAAATTTTTAAAAGTTACAGAATTTCACAAATATAAGCACATCCTATGTTTGCTTGCTGTTTATGTGTATCTGCTGCTGACTTTCATCAGTGTCTGCTGAAATTATTTTCTATCGTTCCCCCTTCCCCAACCCTACCCATTCTCTCATCACACATACAAACACACGACTGTACTCGTAAGAAGGTGCATCAGCCTACTTTCTATGCCTACAGAAAAGTTTGCAGGCCTGTATTCTAAAAAAAATGGAAGTGTTCGCCGAGATTTTGTGAAAGACTGTTGTGCTGGACTTCAGTAAACCATTTGACTTGTATTTCTTTTGCGTCCCTTGTATACCTTGAAGGAAGAATGTTTCATCAATCAGTCGTTCACGTTCTTCAGTGTCCAGGAAGGACATTAGCATGAATTTTCATTTTACAATGAAACCATCGTAAAATGAAGTGAACTGAGTCAATCAAGGTTCATATGATTGTCATCTACTTCTTTCAAAGATGCGCGTGTAAGACTACTGAGCATTCTTGAACTTATTTACGCCAGTCTGACGCTCACAAAGATGTAAGACTGAGACCTCAGAGAGCAAGTTAGTCACGACAGTCTGACGTTCCCCATTCGACAACTGACCGAACATATGTTAACGGATTCTCTCGTTAGTCTGAAGTTCTTAAGGGTGTAAGACTGAGACAAAAGAGGATCAGGTCAACCCCCCCTATGACGTCTTCGTGTCATACTGATGTTCCCAAAAGAAAAGTAAGTTTGAGAGTATTCAACCAAGCTGAATTGTTGTCGCGTCAGTCTGGCGTTCCTAAAAACGTCAGGCTGGAGGCAACAGATCAGTCAACCAGTCTTTGACCGCAGTCTTGGCCGCGGAGGACTGGAAACATCCAGTCTTGAGAAATGTCTTTCGTGGCTGGCACGACCAGCGGCACTTTGCGGCACCAACAGCCAGCAAAAGCATCAGCAGCTTCTAGTTTATGTATTTTTTTTTCTTTTTGCCGGCAATATGAACAGCAGTCGCGCGCGACGGATCGACAGCGCCACCACGAGACAGCAGACAGACAAGCAGTGACGACCGCTGGCGACCAAGCGACGACTGCCGCAGGTTGTCAGCCGCAGCAGCAGCAGCAGCAGCTCGTTAGAACCAGCACGCGGTGTCGCCGCGGCCTGCGTCACGCCAAGAAAAAAAAAATGTACGTGGAATAGGGGTAGGGGAGGGTGGTTGGAGGGGGAGGGGGAGGCCCTACGCTTAATGACTGTCGCTATAAAATGGCGGGAAGCAGAACCGTGTCACGCACACACGGCCTTGCGGAGCTGAGGGCACGCGTTTCTCGATGGACAGCAGTCTGTTCAGCACGTGCGGCTCGTGATTACGGGAAATAGAAAAAAGGGGCGTCGTTCCCATCACAATTTTTGTTTTGAAATGTGAACTCCCCCCTCTCCCATTTGTGACCTTCATTCTACGTCATTCCACTACCACCACCACAACCTTCTCAAGCCTCTTTGCACTGTTATACTGAGCGGATAAAGAGTGGAACACTTGGACAGACAGGTTCCCGAAATGGAACAAACGTACAGCAACTGTGGAAGGAAGTTTCAGGGAAGGACACTATTCCAAAATATTTGAGATCCACTCTCTGAGAAGGGCGACTTCGTCACGGTTTTAACTAACTAACATTGAAGGAAACCTCGTCCAGAATCACTTTTCACGTCTGACGTGGCAAGTCTCTGCTGTGTTATCGCCATCTTCTTCACCATCTGACAGAAGAACACCTTCGAACTTAAGAAAGGTACGTCCTGTACATATTTTATTTGTGTTGTTCTGAGATGTTGTTACTGTCGTTTTATTCAGACGTTTTAGTCCATGCGGGTCAGATGTACAAGCCTGTTGCTCGCTGAAGATGCTTTGTTTGGGTTAAGGGCTAAAAGGTCACACCGAGTTGAGAGAAGCTCATGAGGAAACCAGTAGAGTGGTGGTTAATAACTGAAGTGGGAGACCCTGAGTTCAGATCTCGTCTCTCTGCACGTGATACCTGTTCACGGGGCTGGTCATCGGGGTTTTGTTTCGGGTACTTCGGGTTTCTCCTGGCTCCCTCTCCGCTTATCATAAAAGCAATTTCCCGTCAACCAACCAGAAAAGGTCATTGTTGGTCTCTGTTCTAATAGACATCGTTTGTAAACCTTTTGTACACGGTAAGCAAGACGTGAACTAGTTGAGGGACATGGTGACTCTCTTGTAAGAACACATGAACACGGTTGATTTCCCATTCCCGTCTGGTGGCGCAGTGGTAGCACATGTCACCAGTACAGTGAGGGTTGGCTGTCCTGGGTTCAGCTCTCGTCTTCGGCACACTGTTTTTTCTCTGCATGTAGCATCTGTTTACATGATTGGCTCCTTGCCGTGAAAAAGCCTCGGTTGCTGGCTCGACGGCAAACACCAATGTCCTCCCACCCACCTTCTCCCTCTCTCGGATATGTGATTGTGTGTTTGCATTCCTAATATACTTCCAGTTAGAGTATAAATGCATGATGGCTATACATAAACTGTTTGTACCTGGTGAACGCAGATATATTCCTTGAACGGAACGAAAATATTCATTCTTACATGTTAGTTTCTATGTTCAACTTTGCTTTGTTAATACTATGCTTGAATCGCCGCCATGCCATATTAAGTAAGTTAATGACATTCAAGGTATCCAGTATCAAGTATCTCTCTCTCTCATATCTGCAACATGTTTAGAGAAAACTAGGGACTGTCTATCCATTTAACGGTTTTCTAAAATATAGAATGTATGGTTAAGCACAAACATAAGCACACTTGACAGACACCTTGTCCAGTATACCCACTCCTTGTGTTTTTATATATTTTTCCCCCTTGCTTCCTTTTCCTTTCTTTGTCGTTCTGCTTTCCATATTATCAAAGGTTGACCTCCAGATATAAGTCTTTTCACTTACGATGTCACAGAGTTTATTTTGTCTTGCATCCTTGATGGCGCATACTAACACCATATGATTTTCTGACTGGTTTTTGTGACAGCGTCTTCATCGATCTGCTTGATTTAATTTTTTTTTCATCCTAATTTCTTGTAAAAATTCTTATTTTATAGACAAATTTCAACAACCAGACCAGGAATAATAGTAAAGAGTGAGATAAAGACTCGTTCAAGGAATGAAAAAAATAAGGCCAAACCATCATCCTAAGGGTGGAAGCGACTCAGGGACGTTCTTATTGACGAGGCCCATATGCATCACTAGACTGCTTGACAAAGACCATTGGCCTAGATAACCTGGACCACTGACGACTTTTTGCCCATTGGCCTAGATAACCTGGCCCACTGGCCCACTGACGACTTTTTGCCCATTGGCCTAGATAACCTGGCCCACTGGCCCACTGACGACGTTTGGCCCACTGGCCTAGTTAACGATCTGTCCCGACGGTCCGCTTTGACGATCCTTGGCAGAGGGCCAAGCCTTTGTCCTCGCCCAACCCACGCCATCTGAATGGAAGAATTACATGATGTGAGTCATTTAACTCTGTGTATATGTCGAGCACAGCCGAACACATCCACGCACTCATCCATGCACGCACACAGACGCGCACGCGCACACACGCAGACTCACGTGCAAAGTTCCTCAGTCGGATACACAAGCGCGCAAACGTTTACATCATGCAAGCCCCCAGTTCATTCATCTTTTCTCTTGACGAGCAGGTTACGAGACTTGGATGAGTCTTGCGAAGAGAAACAATTGTCATCCTCTCTAACAATCAGTTTAAATTAGAGCCCGGATGACTTCTAACTTGACTGTCATGCTGTTGCAGAAGAAAAACTTTCCACGTGAACGACTTCTGTTGCGACAAGAGAGTCGTCACGCAGGAAATATTGACAGACTTAACAAGTCTCAGCTTTTTTTTTCAGACACCTATTTCCATACGATGACATATGCAAAGTCAAGTGTGACCTGCGACCTACCTTTGTCCGCCTGTTGCGGGATTGCGACACGTGACCTGATGTAGACTGTCCGTGGATTGCAGTCAATTGACCAGATGCTGATGACCACCGATGCTCTATCTCGCGTTCACCAGCATCGATGAAAAGAAAACATTCCGACCATCCATCCGTCGTCTGCGGCGGGGATGGGGGATAGGGGGCGGTGTCGCGAATGACGCAGCTGTCGGAGTCTGGATCGGGGTGGGGAGTGAGGGGAGATGATGGGAGGGAGGTAGGAGAGCATGGGAGGGAAAGTGTAGGACTGGCGCCCAGCATGCGATGTGAAGGTCAAGGTAGGGTTTTGCATTTTCACGATCGAGACGCACGTGCGCCGCGTGTTGTACGTCGTCTCCAGTGCGTGCGCAGGTGCTTGCAGGTCGAGAAAACGTTCTTGTGTGTTCACGCGTGTGTGTACCTGTGCGTTTGTGAGTGCAAGATTGTATGTATTTGCAAGCACGTGTATGTGGCAACGCGTGCACAGGTGCACAAATGTGTGTATATGTTTCTGTACAGGTTTGTCTGTGCGTACGTATGTATGTCGCACGGCAGACGGAGCTAAAGGTTCGTACCCCCTACTGATATTCTAAACTGCTCTTTAGAACAATGGCGCTGACCTTTCAGTCATCGCAACTCTCACGTTGTCGACAATCGTTCACCGTTGGAGAGGTAAGAGGCCGGGGGAGGGACAGCTTACTGTCGTTCGTCAGCAAAAATATGCAAAGTGACGTAATCACTGCATTTTTCTTTCTTTCTCTCATTCTCGCTCACACTTTCTCATTCCACCAATCTCTCACTTGCTACCTCTCTTCTCCTCACGCTCTTTTTCTTCGATATTTTTCTCTTTCTCGCAGTCTCTTTCTCTCATTCTGTCCGCCGTTCTCTCGTCGTCTTTCTCTCACACTTTTTATTTCTCGATTTTATTCTCTCTTTCTTCCCCTCTTCCACATCTTCTCTATCTCCATCTTACTTCGTCTTTCTCAATCTGCAAGTGTGTGTGTGTGTCAGAGAGAGAGAGAGAGTACCGGTATGACAGAACGGGTCAATGGTTGTCCAGATTCCAGGCGCTTTGAAAGCCTTGATGAAACCTGCATCCCAGGTCACGACGGACGGTGTCATCCTCATCCAGTGTGACGAAGCCCTAGCAGTCCGGCTCAGCCTCGCGGTCTCCTTCTTCAACGTCACAGCACGTGACAAGTGAGGCTTTCTTAATGACCATCTCCTCGCACGATGAAACCCGTCCAAAAAGGCAGAGCAAAAATATAAATCCCCTCTGTGTAATAAACAGTGAAGCGAAAGACAAACACAGTCCATTCAAGGAGGGGATAGGGAACCTTGACAGTCCCAGGAGGGATTGGGGAACGTTGACGGTCTGTGTTTAACTGCAGGTCAACTGCCGACCAGTCTTCTCCTAGGAAACAGTGGGAGGGAAGCGACATGAAACCTTTTACACTATCTTTGCTTATTTTGCTATTTTTTAAAACCACAGACATATTGCTGCTTGGACTTCAGGGATTACTTTTATGCAATATTTTATAATATTACTGAACTTTTTCTTGGGGTGATCCAAGCAGTTCCAACACGCGTTTTTCAGGAATGATATGATTTTGCCGGGCATATCTCATGTGGTAACCTGACAGTGGGACACAAAAGTCTGCCACTATTAAAGTCTAGACTCAAAATTTCAACGCCTCCGCACCCAGAGAAACTGAAGTAATGAGGAGATTTTGTTAATTATTCAGCGCATGCGTACTGCACATCATCGGTGGTTAAAACGGAAGTGGGGGGGAGGCAGTTTATGAGCCACTCAGTTACCTTTACCGAGACATACGAACGTAAAGATGTAGGTGGTAAAGATGATGGTTGTTTCATAAGCTGTTGCAGCGCTAACTTTAGAAAAAAAGTCCAGAGAAAAGTTAGTTTTATTTGCTTTCCTGATGGCAAATGGCTAAAAACTCGGAAGACGAAATGTATGGTGGCGAGGAAAACAGTATGAGGTCGAAATTACACATCAGGATTTCAGATAAATGACCCTTGTTTGATCAGCTATATTACATCGTGGGCATGAAAGTCAGTGAAAACATACAAGCATCACCGAGACGAACAAAACAACCGCCTACAGTGTAACTACAACATCTTGGACAGAAGTAGCAAGGAAGAGATCATGTTGCAGCATCGGGCATTGATTGCAAAATAACACCTTGTGAAGACAGCCTTGTAAGTAATAAATTATCACTGTTTCAAAATATACTTTAATAAATATCCAGGAAGATGTCACGCAATAAATATTTTTGTGACAGAAACAAACACTTGCTGAGACAGAGAAATGTGTAGGGCTACTTTACTTACTGTCTTTAAATTTCACCGTGCTGTGATTGCCAAACTCACCAAAAACATATACAGAAAAAAATATATTACTTTTATGACAAATTTTGTTATCAGTCCCCCCCCCCCTCTCTCTCTCTCACACACACAGGTGAAAAGTAGTTTTTTTTTCCTAGCATTATGTAAGTACATTTAAGTGCATAAAGGTACTGCACAAAAATAAAAAATGTCAGCTAATTAATGTTGTTTTAAACTAGTTGCTTATTAAAAGCCCTTACATCTATTATTGTTCATCCCGACGAGTACCACCTGTGTAACATGCTGTATATTCGGTTTGACAAGCAGTCGTTGAAGAAGTCACGTGACGTACCTGGACTGGAACAGCGCTCGGTATCCGTGTCGCCGGCAAAGAGAATCGTCTCTGGCGTGGCTGGTGGACAGACCTGGGGACGTGACAACAACAACAGCAGACAGTTGGACGTGGCACTACGAGATGACACTCATCGGCATGCTGCTACTTTCCGGTTTAGACCTGCTACTCATCTTACCACCAGCATGAACTCGCAACGTGGAAAGACTGAGACGTGAGAAGAATGTTTGATACAAGAGCAGATGTAACAAGTGCCAGAGCTAATCTGAAGTACGTGTGTATGTTAGAGTGAATGGTGGATGTAACGGGAGCTTGTGAAAGTATTGATAGACTGATAATGCACTGTGTCCTCCTTTAGATGAACCAAATTCTTGTATTTCGCAAAATTTGTACGTTTAATAAATCCTTCCTTGTATTTTGGTTCGCACGTGGTCAAGTCTTTTGTTCTGGGAGGGAACAGGGGTGGGGACTTGTGAGCCGCCTGCTGTAATTCTTAAGTGAATGGTGTGTGTACCACTGGGGTATTTTGTTAACCTTAGTGGTCAGAATTATGTTGTAACCGTTACTCACGTGCCCAGTTCCCCGGGGCCAATGTCTCGCATTTGACGAGAGAATGCGGAACCCTGTATACCTCCCAGGAATCGTTTAACCTTACATTACAGTCAATCTAAGAGTAACTGTATATAAATCCAATGCCAAATTATCTTTATTAATCGTGTTCATGAAATTATTGTGTCTGTCAAAGGTAACACACAACGTAACAAAACATCAAATGTCTACATTTCAATTCTAGCTCTCTAGTCATATAACCTTATAGATAAATGTCAAGAGACTGTCCTCCTTTCGGTAGCCGCCTAATCTATGCAAGAGAAAGAGGTGAACTCGGGTAGACCTTTAACCTTCTCAATGTTTTACTTTATTTTCAATACTGTACTTAACGTCGGTGTAGAAGATAAAACGGCAATCTACACCCTACCTGTGATTTTTCCTAGCTGTGATCGTCTTTCTGCTACCTGATTCGTTCCTTTGTTCGCGTATATATGCAAAAAGGAACCAAAAGAAGCGATAATTTAAATGCACTGTTTACCTAGTGATCTCCCCTTTAATTTCACCCAAAAAGGTCCCCCTGTCCACAGGGTACCTCCTTAGATGATAGTTGGTGTACACTAGAATCGATTCGCATGTTCCAGTTGAGATTTTTAAACATATACAGATGTTATAGTCACCGGAGGAGCAAGTATATAAAAATATTTATTTCACAAGCGAAATCTATACCTGTTCCTGTCTGCCTCTCCCCACAAATCTTTAGAACAACAATTAATTGAGCTTTCACGTCCTCCGTGTTTGTGTCGCCTACGCAAACAGATCGCAGCCAGGGTGCGTGGGAGATTTAAATTTTGTTGCTGTTGTCACGAAGCGCGTGCTTCTCCTCTTTCTCTTCTTTTTTATATTTCTTCTTTCATCCATTTATTTCTTTCCTTAATCCCTTCTTTCCTTTCTTCTTTGTCTTTCATCCCGCCTAACAGCCTGAGCGTGTACACCGAGTCCAAATGCAAGACTCTTCTTCCAGAGCCACTGCAAAAGGTCACTCGAGCAGGTCAGCAAGAGATGAAGAGAGCCTCGGCGATGACGCAACAGGTCCAGCAGTTTTTCTTCTTTCCTTCTTTCATGCAACTCTTGTGTCTCCATCAAGTGTTGGCTTCAGTTGACCACCGCGTCTCCTCCGTGCTTGTCTCTTCGTTGCCTTCCTTGACGCCGGCATCTTGAAACTCAGAAGGGGTTGGGGAGGATGAAGATGGAAGAGAAGAGAGCCACCTGCACTAGCCTGACCTCAATCCTTCTGCGATAGATCGATAATTTGGGGTGGGTTGGGGGTGACGAGGGTTGTCTTTAAATCGAAACAGATCGCGGCGCTTGACGTAAACGAGACGTCAGTGACGTAGATGCATAGCCATCCTTTTACAAGACCTCCGCATCTCTCGGCTTTTTATTGGGAGGGCGAACTGGGCTGGAAGGGGGTTGTAACCAGGGCAGAAGGCTACTGGAGAAAAAAAAATTGCAAAGTTTACGGTGCGTGTGTGTGTGTGTGTGTGCGTCACGTGACGTGTGTATGCTCTTGAGAAAAGCGTGCGTACGTTTACTTGATTATGCGTTTGTCTATTTGAAGAACGTACAAAATGTAGTTTAATAATGCATGCATGCGTACGCCTGGTTGTGTATGTGTATTTGCTAAAGATTGTGCGTTGGTGTATGCGTGCGTGATTGAAAAAGCGCGTGCGAGCTTGTGGTTGGAGTCAAAGCACTCGCTCCAGAAAGAGGCTGTGAGTATTTCGGAAATTGGGCCTGCGTGGGTGAACGGTCTCGTGAATACTGACCCCAAACTTCGATTCCCTTGCACTTGGATTATTTGCCGAAAGTTCAAGACCGCCCACGGCCTATTTGGTGGATTTAGACGACCTGCTAACCTCGATTGTGGATACATTCATATTGGAATCTTGTGTTCAGCTCTCATCAGATTTCTTCCTTCTTCTCGAGTGTTTATTTTGGGAGAGAAGAAGGAAGTACCACCTCTTGGACAAAATTTAACCGACTCCATGAACAGCAAAGCGCTTCAGAGGGTCAATTAATTGCTCCTTCAATCGACCAGTGATGTTTCTGTACATTCATCACAAACGAGAGTTCCATCACTGGACGATATTTTCTAGGTTCTGTAGAAAATACTTGTTTATTTGTCACGAGGCACCAAACGCTGTGGTTTGGTTTTCTTGCTGTTATGTGCTGACGGAGCACGCGATTTAAAAAATAAATTAACTAAAAGGACTAATTATAAAATCTCTTGTGCAGGATCTTGAAAACTGCAGGACATGTCTCAACGTTCTCAACACGTAGTGCCTGTTGTCTCAATTTTCCAGAAAACTTTCTACTGAATGCAATGAACACCTCTCTGTGGTTAAAGATATTCAGACCTCTGCCGTTGAGAGAGAAAGAAGAAATCTAAGAGATGAAAAAAAAAAGTGGTAGCCGATTTATGATTTGGTCGAAAACCTCGAGCGAAAGACTGAGCTCAGAAATAACCTCGTAAGCGGAAAGTCGATGGTGGGACGAGTCTGGGAAGGTTTCACGCCATCAACTAAGAATGTATCAAAGAAGCCAAGCATCCGGCACTGTAAACAAGTGCTACATGCAGAAAAACAACAGCTTGCGCGCTGTGAAATCTGAACACGGAACAGTTGACCATTCGATGGGTAGACCACAGTCTTTCGGACAAACTTACTAGGGCGTCTTGAATACTTAAAGAACAGTTGGACAGTTTGGACAAGTAGTTAGGGATACGACCATGACGGCGACAGAAGCAGGTGCAGATTCCGGAGAATTGTTTTGTTTGTTTTCTTGCCTTGCTTGTAGATGTTTAACTCGGTGTCAACACACAGGGTTTTATCAGGGCGATAAATGGCAGAGAAGCGGAGAATCGTTTTTAGAAACAGACGGCACATCGTCTCACTCAATCCTGTACGAGCAAACCCACTGTTTCCAAGGCAACGATGTCAACACAACGATTCACCACACAGTGCTACTTGATTTTTAACATCCCTCTTCCAGTATCCAACACGTACTTCCCTCCACTACCCAACCCTCTCCCCACCCTACAAAAAAAACCACCACCACCACCACGGTTACCCGGAGAAACTGAAGATAAATACCTCCGTCTTCAGAATTCACCGTATTATGTTTACCTTCAGGGCATCGCCCGCTTTTTCTACCACCCATTACCTACTGGGTCACGTGAGGCAGTGGCGTCATTGAGTCTTTCTTTGCGTCATGGGGTGTCATCTCCATCGACGAGTCTCGGCCGTGACGTAACGGTAACGTCACGGGCGCCCAAGATGGCTTATTATTTTTGTAGGTTTCGCAGAGCTCGGCGCCACCAGTATCGAAAAACAGATCCATAGCAGCTCGCTGGCAATAAAATGGCAATTATGTAAGCTGAAAAATACTCCTTCCCCGACCAAAAAAAAAGGGTTGGGGTCCCTGGTTTTTTTTTCTGCCGGAGATTTATTGTTCGTCACACGACTGGTGCTTCACTCGGCAGAACAAACACCTTGTCAGTGTAACAAACTCCGTTACAGTCAGGATGTATTTTTAGTAACGTTGGAGAGACTGCATTTGCTTAAATTGCGAAGTTTCTATCTCGAGGGATTGGCGTTAGGAACGCAAAGCCAAGGGTTAACCGGGGTAAAACCAAGTATTGTCAAAGGACAGGAGAGCAAAAGATTTGCCGGTCTGTGGCTGAATGATGGCGGGTACACGAGAGCAGGGATATAAATAGCAAAAAATGTTGTATCAGCTGTCTTTTCCGGGTGGGGTTAGGGGACAGAGGAGCAAAGACGCAGATTTGTAGACGAAAAACAATCCCCCAAAAGGGCGATGATAAAAGCATTTGTGTGCGCTTGAAGACAATGGCTTTAGAGGTTTAGAATTTCCTAATGGACAACACCACAATAATGCAGTCTAAGTCTTTATCATTAGAGGTGGAGCACAGGGCTGTGTTACTACCCTGCAGGTAGTCATTTTGCTTTCACTAACAGAAAATCTCCTCGACGACACTGCATTATCTACCGTGACTGTGCTCTCATTTAAATGTAGGTATGCAATGATAACAAAGGGAATTTATTTAAAGTTTCTACCTTATAAAGTCCCAGTGCACCTTACAATAAAAAGGCAAATTGAGAAAGAAACAAATATTTATATAACATACAGACAAACCAAAACATGAAGGTAAACCAACGACACATCAACAAACATAACAAGACAATAAAACACAAAACATGCCGGGACAGCTCAACATAAATAAGGACCGGCAAACAGTGTCAGCAGAAAAAAGAGGGTTTTGAACATGAAACTGGGAGAAAATACAGAGCAGACACAGTGTACACGAGCTCAAGACTCCACAAGGTAACGCACGTTTCAACAGCGATAGAGAAGACCTACAAAATCACGTGACTGTTCATTCCGACTCTAACACGACGTAGCAGTACAAACGTGACGTAAGTTGAATCAAAACAAATTCACTCAGCACCTGCAAAAAAAGAGATGAGAGAGGTACACCTACGCTGCTCGCACATAGATAAAAAAGCCAAACAGCGATAAGACGAGGTAGATGTGACCGTTAGACAAGGAAGTGGTCCTAAAATTCCCCCACCCAAAAAAAAAAAAAAACCCCAAAAAAAAAAACAACGGAGTGCGGACATAGATAAACAATCCACAAGATAACAGAAGCACACGTCAGCCAGTAGACACACGCCGTGAAGGAGACCTATCCTCATTCCTCTCGGCTGTGGTTTTGTCGACAATAAAAAGTGGTGGTCACAGTTGTAAATATAATCGAAACTCTTCTAAATTTTGAGTCCCACAGCTTATTAATCTAAGACCAGTAAACTGGTCCATCGTGACTAGGGCCCGATGTGCAAACAAGATTTGAGCAGGTTGTGCCGGATGAACTGCACGCCACCTAATCCCTGTTAACCCGTAGCAGTCAGCTAGAGTGTTTCTCCCTGTCCATACCCGCCATCTACCCGCTATTGAATCCTTTACACGTCCACTGAATACGCACCTCTTCCGTAAACATCACTCCTAACAACCTTTCCCATAATGCTAGTCCTTTGTCACATCCTTCCTTTTGTAATATCATGTTACTCTCAGCTCTTGTTCTTGTTAGTCGGTTCATCTTTGTGTTTTCTGTATTTCATTTTATTCTTCGTTTTAGAATGCTGTTTATTATTTTATAGTTCATATGTTATTTATTTGTCTTCCTGTCCCTCGTATGCTGTCCATGTTTCGTTCTTGTTCTTAAGTGTTAAGATCATGCTCCTTAGGAGTGAGTGCGCGCTTTACAAATTTTACATTTATTTTTATTATTTCCAAACTATGAACCTATTTAGCTGATTGCTATAGTCATTAGCCATCCAGCTAACGTCCGAGAAATTCATTCAACGTTGAGAGTTTTACGAAGGCAAGTTCTGCTGAAAGTGGAAACTTTTTTTCTAAAACCGACGAGATTCTACTTTGTTGGCTCTTTTGTTTCTTGCTTTGTTTTGTGTTTTTGTTGTTGGTGTTTTTGTTTTTTGTTGTTGCTTTTTTGTTGTTTTTGCTGCTTTAAGAGGAATTAAACAATTAGCCATCATCAAAAAGAAAGAATTTACTATTTTGTGTGTTGTCAGTTTTAAAGAAGTAATCCTCAGCCATTAATTTTGCTTGTTCTGATCGTGCTAGAAATCAAACCAGACATAATAAAAATAAAAGCCATGGAGAAAGTGTGTCGTGTGGTCTACATAGCTTTGACTTCACCTCAAACTTTAAAAGAATTCATGACCTTTCTGGTGAAAAGGCAACCACTCCGCCACAAGGTGAAGGTCCGTGCAGAACTGCACAGATTGGTGCTTCTTTGTGACGGAGAGATGGACCGTGGGCATAAACCAATGCCATGAACTCTACAAGAACTGTTACACCACGTGACCTGTGTGTGTGTGTGCACGTTCGTGCGTTAGGCCGGCAGCAACCAGAATCAGTTTCTCTTGTTCCAGATTTTTCCCTCGCAACCATCATGTAGTCATTCAGTAACAGACTGCATCTAACCCAGAATTTTGCGGTTAGGCAAAACTTTCGTTTTTTGAAAAAAAAAAAAAAAATCTGTCTCTGGCAGTTAGTAAACGTAAAGGTTATCTGCACCTCAACTCCGAGTTCGCAAGGTGTTTTTTTTTTAATTTTCCTCCTATTGCCATAGACGCTTCTCCAGTGAAAAGCGAGCTTCCGGTGCTTTCCGCGAGACAATCGCGCTAATGTCGCCAGCACCAGCCGAGAGTCGTGATGACGTCAATGGGCAGCCAAGCCGCGCAAA
The DNA here is from genome assembly GCF_003073045.1 of Pomacea canaliculata. Taxonomy (NCBI): domain Eukaryota; kingdom Metazoa; phylum Mollusca; class Gastropoda; order Architaenioglossa; family Ampullariidae; genus Pomacea; species Pomacea canaliculata. The sequence continues at coordinate 6,505,788 of NC_037590.1, read as the reverse complement.
ACACGTGACATGAAACAGCGTCGTGATTTGATGTTCTCCCGCGTTTCCGCTTCCCAGCGGTGCCAGAGACTAGCAGCATCTTTCGCGACCTCCTTTTCCATTCTCTCTCTCCCTCCCCCCACTCTCACACCTCCTCCCTTGCCGGTGATCATCGACAGCAGGAGAGGAGGAACAGCTGGCTCCACCACGTTACGCTGGAGGTAGGCTAGGGGGTGGGGTAAGGGAGGGAAGCGCTGCTGTTGACATCTTCATACTAACATCAACTTCCAGTATTTTTACTGCCGGGGGTATGCAAGAGTGGGGTGAGGACCTTGCAATGTTTATTGCAGTGGGTTATACTTTATCAGCGCAGACACAACAACAATGACCAACACACAAACACGAGGGTCGTTCATAAAGTTCTAAGCCTCAAGAGAAGAGCCATGGCTGAATATTTTTGTTGTAGCAACACGCTACTACTTCTTATAAAACTGGAAAAACTAATAAAGATTTCTGTTTTAATTTGTGTGCGGGTGAGGCCCTTAAAAATGTGAAAGATAGTGCGACAAAGCTAAGAATGGACAAAATAGACCCAAGCAAAGAAGTGTCTTCAAAAGAAAGGTATGACACGCAAGGAAATCCATGAGGACATGGTACAGACACTTGTAACCCTTCCTATGTAACTGTGAAGACGTGGGCTGATGATTTCAAGAGAGGCAGGGTCGGTACAAAAGATGGACCTCGGTCAGGTCGTCCAAAACCTTAACCACTGATGATCAAGTTGATGCCCTTCACCGTTTGGTTTTGATGACAGACGTCTTACTGTCCAGCAGATACCTAAGTCCATAGGCATTCGTTCTGATTCAATCCACACTGTTTTAACTGATTTGGGGGATTAGCAAGCTGTCTGCAAGATGGGTCCCTAGAATGCTGACGTCGCAAAGGTTTGACATTTCCAGGACACTACTGACTCACTTTCAGGTTACCCGAGAATTTCTATCGCTGATTAGTAACTCAAAATGAAACCTGAGTTCATCACTTTGCACCTGAATCAAAGATTCGAAGCAAACAGTCGACACACTGTCGTTCTACATCCCCGAAGAAATTCAAGCAGGTATCATCGGTTGGCAAGGTGATAGCTTCTGCTTTTTGTGATTCTGTAGCCGTAATCATGAAAGACTACCTGGAGGAGGGAAAAAGTATTAATGGAGAGAATTAACACACCTTAAGGAAGCAGTCAAGTTGAAACCCAGAGGGTAGCTGAGGGCAGATGTGCTCTTGCTCCAGGATAGCTTGACCATTCACTCTGTCAGGTGGCAGTAGGAGAAACAGCCAACCCTGGCTTTGAATTGATACCTCATCCCCAATCAGACATCTCCATCTGACTTTTACCTGTTTCCTAAACTAAAATTCCACCTACGTGGTCGCCATTTTGGAAACAATGATGTGGTCATATGTGGTGTGGAGGATATTTTGTTGGTCCAGGACGCCACCTTCTTCCATTATGGAATTGCAATGCTTGAGCATCGTTGGATCAAGTGCATTGATGTCAAGAGGGACTAATTGTGAAAAACTGTCTTGTCCGCTATTTCCGGCATTTAGATCGAGCTGAGTGGAGTAAAATTACTGAACAAATAAGCTGAATGGAAGCACGTGGACATTAACCAAATGAACATCAGGGTATGCATTACTCCGGTCAGTAGTTACACCCGTATCAATGGCCACCGCTGTAACTGTACAAAATACTCAGGGTCTCTATATCTTCAGTCATCCTCTCTAGTCTGTCTCCAGGACACGCAACAGTTCCTGTCCGTACCTATCCCTGGGGTAGCGTTACTTCCCAATCATGACTACCTCGGAGTTTCCTTGGAATAAAACCCAGACCCTCTAGCCACCCCTACGCACCAAAGGGTAAAAGACAATAATTTTACAACCCTTAATTTTAAAAGCCCTCGCGTCTTGGTGTCGGGTACAAACTCTGCAAACATGTCGGGTGGTTGAGTCCTCGGATTAAGAGCCAGCGTCTCGTTATTAACCCCGGGGGCAAGGCATGCATGGTCCATGTGTGCTCCTGGAAAGCTTAAGGGCATCCATGCTGCTGCTGCTGCTGCGGGAACCGAACTGCGTGTAGTGGTCGCCCCTCGCCTGACTTCGATCAGCTGGGAGACGAAAAGGGTCAAGGACGGTGGGAGGAGGAGGGAGGAGTGGGTGATCGATGACGTAGGTGGACCCTGATATTTCTCCGCGGAGTGTTGTGTCTGCTCGCCTCTGCTTGTTCGTGTCTTTCTTATTTCTCTCTTTTTTCTTTCTTGTTTTTGTTGTTTTCTGGAATTGTTGTCCTGTTGTTGTTTGCTTGCTTTTTCTTTGTTTTGTTGTTGATGTTCTTCAACCATATAATCTTTGCCGCCTTTAAGTCACAGTTTTGTTTTTAAAAAGTCGCACACTTTATTTTCTTCGGTGGATTTTCAAGATGTACAGATTTAATAATTTAACTTTTTCTGTCGGGTGTCTTGTGAGTTTTGAGGTACATGGGTGGGTAGGCAGCGCGAACTGACAGATGGAGGATCATGCAACACCTGATTGAGAATGTGTTTAAGCACGCTCCACCTGAAATGCCAGAAGCCGGGTTTGCAAACTGTCTCTAAACTTGTTTTTGCTTCACAACTTGTAATTTTTGTCGTGACAGCCACAGCTCCTCCTCACCACTGACACTGCATCACCGTCTGTCACGTCAATCATTGCATACCTGCCTCTCTGCCCTTCTACACATCGATCTCTCTGTCGAATGGATGTTTCTCCATCTTTCTCTCTCTCTCATCAATATGTCCTCTCGCCTATGCTGAGTACATCACCGCATTACATCCTGGGTAGGAAAGAGATCACCGGGGTAGTCACATACCTACAAAGAAGTGCAGACAAAAAAGACCTTGACATAATTATCGGTTAAGGAAGCGTCCTCATAACTCCCGGTACTGACGTCACGAGTCTCCTGCCCCTCAGAAAGACGATACGATTGTTTACCTTTCTTCCGGCCATTGGCTGCTTTTTGTGCCACGTGAGACGTGCCTAGTACGTCATTGGCTCAGATTATCGGAAGGCCGCATCCTTGAACCCGGCTGACTGTTTAGCTGAGTCAGTCTTAGAAAAACGCCGATCGGAGCTTGCTGGTCCTGCTGCGACTGCAGACCGACGGGCCCGTTATCTCCTGCCATCGACCGGCCGGCTGGCCGGCCAGCAGGGCGACAGATCGATAGCGTGCATAGAAGGTGTGTCTGGACTTCGAGCCTGGCGTGCGTAAGCCTGATCGCTTTGATTTTTTCCCCTCCTCCTTTGTTCCTCGCCGGCTCTCGTTTTTTCAATGAAGGTAACCCATTTGTTGTTGGCGATGCCACGGCGGTGTGAACCTCCACGCATTTATGTAGTCAAAGGGATGTAAGGTAATCAAAAGAAGTATACATGTAAAGGATATTTACCAAATATTCATTTACATGGAACAACTGAGTTGGTTGGAAGGTGGGTGGGATGAGGGAATGATTGATTGAATATCGCCAGAACTAAGTTACTCGAAGGAGAAGTAAAGGAAATGAACAAACACAAACAGATGAAGGCAGCACGGGTAGGCGCCGACGTCAGATCAACACCGGTGTTTGTCTGCTGGTGGAGGGCCCCACACTTGGTGTCGCAATCCCTGTTTACCTTGCGGTACAGGTGAGCGCCGCCATCACTTCAATTGACGCATGACTTGCCAGACAGTTATTTATATCCAGGCAGGAGCCAGAAGTCACAAAGTCAAAGAGTTTGATTTCGAAATGTTTAATGGCTAAGAAGCTGACACGTGGTTTCCTTTTCTCTTACACACACACACACGTCTTCTCGTCGTCCTCGTCTTTTTGAAACCCACGCTCGTCGTATTAGCGAAATGTCACGATGACGACCTGTCGAGTTCTTGGTGACAACCGGCAAATGTCAAGGTCACGTGATCTCTACGTCACGAACATCATACTATTTGCACATTTTCAACATATCACGACAGGAAAAAAATATCTACAGACTGAACATAAAAGAGTTTAATTCACCGCGGTTGATGTGAATGACAGTTCGTATTTTCTTTCCCTGAACGTTAAAGAAAAAAATTAAAAGCCTCACAAGTTTTATAGGACATGTAATATTATTTACAGGGGAAAAAGTGAAAGCACAAGAACACAGCCAAACTCAGCGCAAGGAAAAGTTATTACAAACTATTGCAATGATGATACATGTCGGGTGGTTTTTTAAAATTTTATTTCAGGCGAGACATTATCTGTTACACGCAACACCCTACATTCAAATGTGGTTTTTTTTAGGACTCACGTGGCGAAAAGAGTGCTGTCTGAACTGCAATGAAACTTTGAAACATTGGCAAAGAAAGATCACGAGAAAGTAAGTCCATTGAGTGAATCCATTGACGCGCCTTGACCAAAGCTTGTTTTCGCTCGGTCCAGTTTGCTACTACAGACAACTGGCCATGGATGGCTTACCTGTTTGTCTAGAATACCAAATAAAGCAAAGCCGTCTTCTCTCTCTCCTCTCTATTTCTATAAGTGTGGCACAGCAGTTAACCCTCGTATCTACATTTCGCGATCCGACGGCAAGAAAAATGGACTCATTGGGCATCGCGCAAGCTTTCGAGCCGGCGGCGGTGTTCAAAGGTCATCCAGTCACGTGTCGCTATGACGAAATCACGTGCAGGTGGCTTGGCTTTTCGCTAAAGTGCAGTCCGCAAACGCAGCGAGCTTAAAATCGAATTTCTGATAGTGGAAATGGATAACTCTGGATGAAAGTGCTCTCCCCTGTCTGTGCTTAGAACTAGTATCCGGGTGGCCGGTTGTTATACCTCTGGGTATTACTCTTTCGTGTAAATGCGCCTCCTGATCCTTTCCTCAAGATGTAAGTGCATTTCAAAAAGAATGATTTCCCAAAAGTCTTTGCATGCGACGCAGAGGAACTGTTAATTGAATCGAAGAGATGATCAGATGTTAATTCATTTGTGATCCACGGATTGGCGCGCCACACTACTTCACTGTGTGATGTGAATCGAGGGCGCAAGAGATCGAATGTCATCGAAGCTTTGGCAAAGTCACAGGTAAACAGTGGTTTGGGGGCCAAAGTACTTTTACAAGGGAAATAATGGGTAATTCGAAGATTTGAGGCTTCGGCACTTTGCTTGGTTAATAACCTTTGATCTCGGGTTCGTCTTTCTTACATGGACATACGTACAAATCGCGCATCAACAGATTCTCTTTCTTTTTTTTCTCTTTATCTTTCTCTTTCTCTCTCTCTCACACACACATGTTCGAGTGCATAGAAGCTTTCGCAGACAAAATTCCGACAGTCTTGTGACAAAACCTTCCTTGGATGTTTGTTTGGAGCTATGTGACGATGACCTGTTCCATACATATATGTTACTATGTACATAGAATAATCACCTGTTGCCAGTCTAACTGAGGTCACAAAGGACTATTTCCTGACATCCATCGCCGTGTGGGGCTTCCTTGTGCAGGAGAGGACACCATTGTTGTCTGCGTCTCATCTCTCCTGTCTAAACTATAATTTAGTGTTGCTGTCTCTGCCTACACTTCCCTGTAATTTAGCCTTGTTGTCTTCGTCTTATCACCAGCCTGCATACACCTCACTGTAATTTGTTGTCTTCGTCTCCTGGGTAACCTGGCTGCAAAACAAGATGTCACCGTTCTCATATTTCCGTATCAAAATTCAAACTAAAAGATTGACCCAGACGGCGCAACTACGTCAAACGAAACACGTGATTCAGGAGTACTATTATCATTTAGCAGGAAAGCTGTGATTGGATTTCATCGAAGTCAGATTTTTCACGTGAAGTCACGTTGCAGTCTCACTGAAGAAAGATCGTGGACTCCGCGAAGCGCTGCACTTAGACTCACAGCCCTCAAGATGTGTTTTCGTGCTTCTTGAGAGGCTGTTATTATTGTTATCGTTGTTCATAACTACTATTACAAACTGTACCTGTTGATTGCATGATGAAAACAAATTTTATTTACCCTGGCTAGCAGTAAAGTCCCCATTCAACTGGGTTTTGAATCATACCGGAAGTTACGTCAACGAGCATGCGAAGTAAACAATACTGTTCGGCTCAATGAAAATTGGTGACATATGTTTTACGGTTAGGTTTGTATGATTATGGGCTTAGGTTTAAAGTTTAGAGATTTTAAGTATAAACTTACGACACATCAGTTCAGAACGACTTCCCTGTGACCCTGTCCTGACCCTGAGCGTACATCACGTGTGTCTGTAATTTATGAGTAATGTCTGTAATGTATGAGTGGGTGTGCTGTAGAAATGAGCGTGTCTGTTGTATGTGAATATGGTGCATGGTTGTTGATTTAGTCTGTGTGTTATTTATATAAAGCGCTCTGAGCAAATCTTTGGAAAAGACCTATTATTATTATTAAATGAACTGCTCCAAAGATTATTACACGCTCGTCTTTTTTATTGTCTTTTCACTCAACATAATTATACACATCGGTTATAAACATAACAGTAACATGTCAATATTTACAGTATTTACAGTATTTACAGTAGCTGTTCTATAAAATTATAATGCGAAGTATACTACTCATAAAATGCCGGGACACTAGCACTATACCGCTCCATAAAATGTTTCTAGCAACAATAAAAGCAGGTCAGCGGCGACCTTGTCGAGGGATAATTAAGTAATCACCGAGGAGGAGTGAGTAGGTTGGGCGTAAGATCAATGTTGTCTGTACGTCTCGACCGTTACAGCGCGCTGAGCAAATGTTGCCTCCCAGGAGTAGGTTTGCCGGAGGACATTAGGGCCGGTGTAGGTGGGCTGAAGCAGCAGTCAGCCACCCGACTGCACACAATGCGCAGGCAGCACCGATACGGGTCGTGTCGTGTGGGCAGGGGATGTAATCGAAGGCCGCCCTCCCCCTCTCCTACCCCCGACCGTGCGACACGGTTGGCTGGCGTGGGCTCCGCAGTGGGCAGGAGTGGCAAGTCCTTGATTTTTCAGAAAGCGGGGATGGGGTAGGAACTGGGTCAATAGGTCAGGGAGTGTCGATCAAACTCCTTCAGATCAAACTCCTCCGCATTTTTTTAAGTTGATTGTCGGTTCGTTTTATTATTATCATCATCATCATCATCATCATCATCATCATCATCATCATCATCATCATCATTATTATTATTATTATTATTATTATTATTATTATTATTAAAGAGTTCCGGACTATGTAAGCACAGAAGGACGGCGCCCAGCTTCCTTCATCCGAGTCAAAAGCAGGTACTCATTTCTGCTAAGCAGATTCTGGGTGAGGAGGAAGGGAGGGCTAGATTTTCAGGTGCAGGCAGGCTTCGAGCTATTGCCAGACTGCTTCAAGTAAGCGGATCACTGGCATCCGAACCTAGAGACATACCGGTGCGATACCCGTGTGGCTCAGTCGACCCAGCTGTCGAGAATGGGTATGTGACTCCATAGACTAGAGGGATGGAGAAGGTAAGACAGTGAGGGAGAGCAGATGGCGCTCCTCAACTTAAAAAATGGGGAAGGGGAATGTTAGGGGAGTCTTTACGATTTTCAACCTCCTACTTTACAGTCAAGCGCTACAGACGTTGCTAGTCTGGGTGTTTCTCTGATTTTTTTATTTTTCTATGATCAGCTGCTGACCTGTCGGGTTAGGCGTCTTTGATTTGTTCAATATCCAGCGATGATGTTTAAATGTCTTCGCAACCATCCACAATTCTGGCCGAGCTTTATGTTCGTTATGACAATTTAGTCGTGGTAGACTAATGACAAAACCTTTTGGGGGACAATACTGGGAGACCTTGGGGCTGTACTCACTTTGCCACTGGATGAATCGATCAGTTTGTCCGAATTCCTTCGCCCACAATCGATGACCGCTGAGGCCAACTGTGCAAAAGTGCGCAAGCCCTGTGAGCAGTCACTTCTGGAACTGCTAAGAGCCTCCTCGCACGCAATTTTTTTTTTAAAACGAAAGGAACCTTCTGGAACTCGACTTCTTCCTAAAGTTCTTTCAGTACATCTTTCTTTTTCTCGCTTTGCTTTCCTTCTGTCTTATTTTCTGGAGGTATTTGGGGATGGGTGGGCTGGAGGAAAATCGGTTCCGCATCACTTCCGGAAAAGATGTCATATCAAACACGTAGCTAATAAACCCAGAATTTTGTGTTTGCCATCTACATTCCAGTTGCTATGAAGATTGCTTGTTTCATGTGGAGTGTCTAGAACATATGAAGCACACACATGCAATGATGCAGACACCAGCTCAAATATCACTTTAAACAGCGCTTCTTCTCTGCTTCTCGACCCTTATCCTGCACCAGAATTTCAACCATCCAGCTGTGGATTATCTGTGATGAGCGTTTGCCAAGTTCAAGCATTCTCGGGTGTGTAGGATATCCAAGGCGGGGTTAATACGTGCGTTACCTCCTGGGGCGTGACATAATGAGAAACGTTTGAACGCACCTGCACCGGGTTCTTGGCGGTGCCACGGGGGTTAACTGGAGGCAGGTGTTTGGCTGGGTGTATGGGAATATCGCGAACAGAAGAACTAACGAGGGAGCGTCTCCTCGTCAACGTCTTCCAGACGTGCAGGTGGCAAGTCTGCGCATGCGTCATACCCGGCTGCACGAATGGTACCCGAATGTGTAAAGTTAGGGCGGACGAGGGTAGGGGTATGGAGTCTGCGACTTCACGAAAAACTAAACAACTTGCTGACGTCGGCAAGAAGAGTCGGTTGTCTGTTGTTTGCAGTTGATGACGCTCGTTTGGCGCATGCGCAGGGGACAGATCTGCCAGAGCAGAGTGGCATCAACAAGGCGTCAGATGTCTGCGAGAAACTGGTTGAATTTAGTGTCAACACTTTATTGTCAACATTTTATTGTCAACACTTTGTTGTCAACATTTTATTGTCAACACTGAGTCTGCGGTTGACCACTTCATTTTGGAAGCATGTTTAAAATTGAGAAGGCAGTTAAAAGGCAAACAGCTGGAGTGACAAGCAAAAAACGTGTTTAATAGTTTCCGAAGGTGATTAATTATGTATCAGTTACTGCTTAATGGCTTTGTTATGTCAAACAGAGAACTCTTTCTCATTGACACACTTATTTTCTCTTCTCTCTCTCTCACACACAGAGTCAATGTCTGCTCTCTTTATAACTGCGACTGCGTGGCTTTGGTTGTTGATATTGTTTAGAAGAGCGTGTTTACAAGCAATATTTTAAAATAATCTCCTTCATCTATTTTTTTTTAATCTGTATTACTATTTTTATCCATCTCTCCATTCAACGTCCATCATTTGTAAAAACTAAGAGATCAGAACGAAATCCCAGAATTTGCTTTTTGTTAGTCATTTTCCTTCGTGTCAGCTAACTGTTGACATTTCATGAACATCCTGGATGATAACTTTCATCCAATGAGATAAGGAATGAACGATTTTTCACCCGCTTCGGAAAAGAAAACTACGAATAATTGAATCAACTACTGTAATCAACCAGAAATTCTATGATGTAACAAAAACAGTTGTAGACTCAATAAACAGTGGATTTTTAAGACACAATAGAAAGAAAAGCAATGTTTTTCGTCAGCAAGCCTTTTTTAAATCGTTGTTATTGATATTCTTCGAGTCTTGTTTACTCAAATGCCTTTCTGTGGTTTTGGTGGGGTTTTTTTCTTTCTTTTTCTTTTTTTTTTTTTTTTTTTTTTTGTTTGTTTGTTTTGTTTTGTTTTTTTTTTTTTTTTTGCTTTTTACTCTTTCCTTGAATAGTTATATAGTTGTTAACCTTTCAAAACACAGAGGTAGTTATTTTCTTGTCTCTGTACTTTCAAATAGCTATATTGGCATATCGCTCGAATAGTTGTGAAAAAAATTAATGAATATTGTTTTGAAAGGGATCGTACTGAGAGGTGCGTGCGTGCGTGTGTATGTGTGTGTGTGTGTGAGAGAGAGAGAGAGAAAAGACAAGAGAATTCGGGAGTGTGAACATTATTCTTCCTGCTGACGTAAGCTACATAAAGTTAAACTGTTGAAAATGCCAACTGTGGCGGGGAAGAAAGATGTGATGATGAAGTGGTAATTGCAGGATGTTTTATAGAAGTAGTTGCACAGATCGCCCTGTGAGAGACACCGAGCGTTGGTCTTTGATGGCAGCAAGCACCTGGCTGACACCTGTTGCTGGTGCTGCTGGTGATGCTGTTGACAAGCTCTCTTCGACTCCTGGCTTCGTGGTCAGAAATAGACTCCACATGACACCGTGCCGCACCGAGGTGTAAAAAATATTGTACTGCGTGAGTGTATTTGATCATGCCGCCTTCAGGTATCACCTGCTGCTGGTGTTGGTGGAATGAACTGAATGGTCTCTGTGGACAAAGCTACCCCGCGACCTTCTCTCAATGGAGTGTGTGTGAGAGAGAAAGAGAGACTGAGTGAAAAATTCAAGCCAACGCCTTATTTTATTTCTCGGTATGCATGTGAGAGAGAGTGAAAGAAAAAATTGCATGTTTGTGTGCGTGCGTGCTTAAACACATGTGTGCGTGTGTCCATGAAAGGACCTTAGGCAAGGTTGACACCATGCTGAGTTTTAAAGCTTCCCATCAACCCGTATATTTCCACCTCACTCTCTTAACAAAAGCCAAATAAATAAGATAAAATAAAATCTGACTCCTTACTTATGCTTGTCCACACAGTTACCCATTTTCCGCAGGTCGGGTATAGCGGCTAAAGTCTCGTGCCACTCTCGCCGGTTTCTCGTCTTCTCGCTGCAGGACATGTCCGGTAAATCGGCGAGAAAGCTTTCAGAGAGCAGTAACCTGTCCTACACCTCAGTCTGCACTCTGATGAGACTCATGCTGTGCATTATGTTCACCCAACATTTTAAAGTGCAGTTTTAAAAAGTGTTCATCACTGTTTGGAGAAAGTCGAACTGTGCTTTCCGTCTTTCACTTTTGCAATAATAGGTTAGCTCAATATTGATTTTCATTTTGATTTATTAAAAATATCAAAAAGAGCATTATCAGACAGCAGCACGTGATTTTATCCACCTCCATTTCTTTCTTTTTTTAAGCACATTGGTTAAAACGCTTGGAATGTAAATAAACCCAGAAAGAAAACTACTGATCAACAACCTGATATAAGTTTTCATATTTTCTTCTTTCCTTTTTTTCTTTATTCTCTACTTCTTTCTTTCTGTGGTACTTCGTTTATTGATTTATTTGTCACTGACTTTTTACTTCCTTGTTACTTGCTACGCCCACGTCCCGCCACCTTTATTGAGAAGGAATCAATTTTAAAATAAAAAGTGGTTTTAAAAGGTGTTGTGACTGTTGCCATTTCAAGCTCTAAGGCAACTTAAAGGGGAAAATGGTAAGCAATCTCGCCAGTACAAAAATAGCATCACAGACATCTGAAAGTAAAGAAACAAGATGGAATTAAATATAGTGCTGTAATGTCCCCGTCTATGCACTAGAGCGCCCCCGTACACACACGCATGCACGCTAAAAAAATCTCGTATGCTTTATAATAAATGATGTCAGTCGGCACGATAGTCACGTGGCAGGTTATCGGCCGCCTGTACCTGTGTCTGTGTGACGGTGAGCACGAGGTAAGGTGGGACGTGTAACCGAACAGTGTGTTCATCAAGGAATAAGCGTTTTCAGGATTTACCTGGAGGGTGGGAAGTGGACACGGACCAGCAGAGGAGGTCCCCACCCCCAACCTGTTGGCTTTTTCCTGAGGATGACCACAGGAAGTTAAATTTTGTCCCCATCAGCCCGAGCCTGTCTCACCAGCAGCAGCTGCCATGGATGACTAGAAGTAGAAGCTTTGTCTCCGTCCGCCGGGTGTAGTGGTGGCGGAGCACCTGGAGCAGCGCTGACCTCAGATGGGGTCATCCAGTGCAAGACGATAATCCAGGTGTAGGTGTGCGTGGTTGTGTGACGAGCGAATAAATATATTCCATGACTCCACAAACTTATTCTGGCTACTTCGAAACTGTCTCGATTAATCTTCTCGGATATACGGACATAGTTCCGAAAAGTAAGCATCGCCAAGGGTGCGTTTTGACATTTCTGACATTTTGTTTATACTGGAAAGAAATTTGGAATCTATTTGATTTGGAAGGAGTAAGAGGAAATGAGTGAGTGATAAAGTAAAGATTTGAAATACGAATGCGAGGAGAGATTACTGAGATTTGTATTTTGTACATTGTATTTTGAAAAGTCCTGGGGTCTGCCTCTTCTCAACCAACAAAAAAGAAACTCCCGATAATACAGAAGGAGAATACAATCGACATGTCTTTGTAGTTTGTTGAGTGAAAGAACACGTGTGGACACAGTGTTTGCATGTATGCGACATTGTGTTCTTAATTTTATAATCGCACTTTGAAGTTATGACAACAAGTACTATGACCGGACTCACTCGCCATGCTCATTTTTATTTAGTGTTTAGCATTACCTTGAAGCTTGAAAACAAAAAGCCATTCAGACAATTTCCTTTAGCTTATGGGCGCGCTCACACCACATCTGATTATTTGGAGAGTCGGAAACAATTTGTAAGTCTAGCAGGATACAGGTGTGGAGAATTAATCACTGTCGACAGATTACAGATTATGGAAGGTTCCGGCTGCAGCACTTGGAGCAGAGTGTTGATAGAGAGATGTAACTTTTCAGAGATGGTCCTTTTTAAGCATCTTTTCTACTGGATTCTGTCTTATCACGTGATCGATCACGTAGAAACGGTAGCGAGAGGTAACCCACACATCCTTTCTCGTTTGGGCATGCGCAGTGGCTGATCTGCTCCATGATTAAATTTACACCCACCTTTATCAACAATTTTCTCTCTGAAATAAAAACTGCTTTTGTTTGTTTACATTTATAATTCGATCTTATTATCTAAACAGATACTTAGCGTCAGACCTTAAACAGCTTTGTGATGGCTTGGTCTACACTCTACAGGAAGATTAGTTTGCTGAAATCGAACTATTATCCATAATTCTATACTCTTTTGTTCTGTCTTCTTTACTACTGACCAGCCCAAACCCCTAAATCTCGCACATGTGTGTGTCGATCAAAAGCAAACAGAATACTCTCTGACCTACATTGGGGCGATAACTACTTATGTCAATTAGTCGGTGCTTATCTGGCTCGAGAGGAAAGTTCAAAGTCAGGATTAAAGTAAGTTGTGGAGTAGAAGGCCGAGCTTGAAGGGCTATATCTACACTTCCTGATGCCTATACTTAATCATTCTTCTACCCTCCTACATCTCGCCCCGACTCCACCCCCTCCTTCACTTCTCACGCCCAGATGTGTGTATGTTTGAGATGTACAGCTGAGCGAGGGCCCGCTAGGAAATTCCGTTACATATAGCTCACCCTGTGGCCTACTTACATCGTATGGAGACTGCCAAGGGCTGGTGTGCATGTACAGTGCAAAGTCGGGCTTAAGCCAAGTTTCTCGGCTTTGCTCCCAAACATTGCCGCTAGCTGGAGTATATGTTAGGTCTTGAAAATGTCGGCAGTCTCAAGTGGCAAGTCGACTATTGAGGCCAGACTTAGCAAAGTCGGTCTGCAATAGAGACTAGCTGCTTTAAGTTTGTAAGACCTTACATGCACACCTGCTTAGTAAACAGCGAAATGAGTAAGTATTGAAGGCCACCAAGCTGTCCTTGGCCTTAGCCCTTGACCCGTCCTTTGAGCCTACACGAGGTAAGTAAATGATTCTGTGTAGGCACAGAATTTTAAGTTGGTTCCTTCCTCCACCATCCCCCACCATCCTCCACCATCCGCACCATCCCCCACCACTATCACCGCTCCTTGGAAGCTAAGACATCTGGAACAGTCTATGAGTCTGTGAATGATTTTTTAATGGGATTAACAGTTAATAATTAACAGTTAACAGTCGGCTGTTTGTTTTTGCGCCGTCACCATATTCAAGATACATAAAGATGACTAATAAAGCGATAGCATTATAAGATACGAGATATCCTTGACTTCACTGCACTGGTAACGATCAACTACCACAGCTTCACCGAACTACCTTGACTTTTTTATTTTTATCCAGGGATAACAACAATAAGCCATGCCATCAGCTTTTAATTCCACTTTAGCTGCTCGTCGTGGCAAAGGACAAAACACTGAGCGCTCACCTGCCCACAGAAAACCCTTCACTCACTATTTTAGGGAGTCAAACAAATTTCACATTTGACGCTTCGTCTGTGAAATGATTATTTAAATGCTTCATGATGCCAAACATGGTGAGTCTCTGAGCAAAGTGAGGGGAAAGCGGTTACATTAACCCTCCTCACACGCCTGACTAAACTTCGGAAATGATAGCCGCTCGACGGAAATTGCGTGTTGAGGACTTGCTCTGAAATATTCTCGACATGAATGCTTTCATGTTTGGATAAAATTAAGGTTCCGTTGACTCTTTTTTCCATTTTTAAATGCAGGTCATGTTTATGCGATGTTTTTTTCATAAACCAATGCCATAATTTGCATTCTCGGATGTAATAAAACTCACAGACTATACTTTAGCAGGAGTTTAGGCAACAAAATTGGCAAGTGTGTGTTGGTTGCTACTTGCTTTCGAAATAATCGAAATAATTACACAAATTTGTTATAATGTTTCCATGATATCAGTGACAGAGAGGGCAATCAAAAGTTTGACTGCTGGAAAGTAATTAATTTTGCTGCAAATAAGTTCTGCGAGGTAAAACAAGAGAAGTAGCAGACCCACACATTAATATACACTCCGTTCAGACTAGAGGACATATTGTGAATGTCTTCTATTTTGTGGTGTTCTAATATGAAAGTCTTCATTTTAAGAAATCCAATCAATCTTCGTAGTTTTTTGTTTCTTTTATTTAAATGATGCTCAAGTCTTTAACCAACACTTTAACAACCTACGAGTAAAGAAAATTGTGTCTTTGAGTATAGAGTTACCTGATCCCCTCTCTTCTTCCTGTTTCTGTGTGATTGGCTGATTTTCTTATGTCCCCTACATTTTTTGATTTTCCTGTGAAACAATAACTACTCTGGAAATGTTTTATTTTAGACTTTTCGCCAGTACCATGTTACCATGTTACCAGACAAACAACATAATAGTCGCAGGATATTTATTTTAGTTACTGTGCAGCAAAACAGTGATACTCTCTTCCCTTTCGTATCTGCCCCTACCCACCATAGACTTCTTTAAATGTGAGCTAAAATGACATGTCTTCCATGACTGTTTCTTCTGACAGCAGTCTACCTAATGCTAGTCCATCTATTATCCCTTTCTCTGACTATTTTTTGTCTATTGACTCTGTCCGCCTGCTCGTCTCCCTCTGCAGATGTACGAAACTCATTCTCAGTCAATACTGTTTGTGACCTGATTCTTCTGTGCTTACTATGCTTGTCTTGTATTACTTGTCAGTACTGTTGTTCATCCTTCTGTCTGTCTGTCTGTCTGTCTGTCTGTCTGTCTGTCTGTCTGTCTGTCTGTCTGTCGTCCGTCTGTCTGTCTGTGTTGTCCATGTCTTGTTTTTGTCGAAAGCGTTGAGAGCATGCTCCTTCATGAGCGTGACCATGCGCTATATAAATTGTACATTTTATTATTATTTTTCCCTGCCATTGTCGTATTATAAAATGATTCGACTCACGATAAAGGCAAGCAACTTTTCACATTTCGTGTTATGAAACGATCGATGCGACTAAAGCTGTGCTACAGAAGTTAATTATTAATTAATAAATAATTACAAAAAACTTAAATAGCAAATGCCCATTGCTTGGTTAAAAAAAACTCAATCTGCTTAATCAAAAGAGTACAACATAAACATATCAAACGGGAGAGTTAAGATACGATTGTCTTGTGGAGTAAAAGGTCAAAGGTTGCCAGTTTTTGTGCCTTCAGCCTTGCGTCACTATTTCACAATTCAAGACTTCAGTCACATTTCAGACCTGCATGCCATGAAAGCAATGCTGGCATCTGGTGATCTTACAAAATTACTGGTGCATTCAGGTGTAGGGCCACGTGACAGCCTTTCACGAAACAGCGCTGCTGTACTGTGTGACCAAATGGAAGTCCTCCTCCCTCGTGAGTTCACATCTCGTGATGGCACGTGGGCAGCATCCTCCCTGTGTTTGAGGCACACCACGTCATACGGCGCCCACACCCGGCTAGCCTCCCGAGTAAAAGCTATGCAGGCGAAAAGGGTATTTAGTCGTTTCTGCTTCTTTGATCTGTCAAGGGGAAAAAAGAAAAAAAAAAAGAAAATAAAAAAACACGCTCCTCCTCCTCCTCCGCCAGTCTGAAAACTTAAACTAAAATATCAGTTAGCATCGCACTCGCAGTAAAGGGTTTGTGCGGGCTTCTAATGACACCGGAGACACCTTGCGTGTGTGTGTATGTGTGTGCGTATGTGTGTGCGTGTGTGTGTATGTGTGTGTGTGTGTGTGATGAAACTAAGAGATGGCGTAGGTCTTAAAAGCATGCCTGCCTGCCCTTTGCTGTCTCTGGCCCACGGCGTATCTATCGTATCGACAGGAGGAGGAGGAGGCGGACTCTAGATGAATAGTCAGGTCTGGTGGCCTACGCACCCTGTTATTTTTTAATATTTTGTCTGTTAGTCCTCGATTTATATAGTATACTTTTTAAATTCTTGTGCTAATTTATCTTGAGCTACGTGGCTCTAAAGTAATAAGGTATAGTCTTTAAAAATCGTTTAGTTTAATTAACATTTTTTTTTTGAAGAAACAAATTCTGCACCTAAGACAGTAAAATGTTTAATTTATATTCCCCAACCTTATTTTCTTCTAATAATTTTGGGTTTGATGAGTTCTTCCTCTGTGCAACTGAAATTTGCCATGGCGCATGCGCAGTGGTGTTGACTGCCGGTGTACCTTGCGGAGAGGCAGAGTAAAAGATGAGTAGGCTTGCAACGGCTTAACAGCGTGTTGATGAGCATTTCCGAGGGCTTGCGACCGATATTGTCAACAGTGCTCTTCGGTGATGCCTGTTTATGTCCACACTCTTCGGAAATCGCCAGACGAAGGACCGGAACACCGTCTGTACACTGCTGTGTGTTTCTACCTTCTCGCCAAGACATCCATAGACTGCAACGGTAACTGAATACCTTTGTCGACATTGTTTCGTATGTAATGTATTTAACGCATTGGAATTCGATTAATGGATTTAGATATTTTTATGCTTGATGATTGTTAGTATATAAAAACAAAATTCAAGGTAACAAGTAAAACTAAGGGAGGAAATCGGAAGAGACTTGATTAAGAAAATGAGTTGTGGGTTTTTACGATGTCGCATTTATTAGAAAAACATAATGTCAGAGGAATTAGGTTGTGGCAAGAATAAGTTACAACGACCGCCTCTGTGCGTGTGTGTCAATTTTCTGAATCAATGGTCGTTCTTATTCGTTCTTCTTTCTTCTTCGTACAGTTCTATTAGGAGATTTTGCTTGAAAAGCAGAGGCAGGGGTTTTCTCTTTCTGTATGTCTTGACAAACTTTCAAAGAGAGGAGTTTCAGACTGTATACTTGTTTCTCGATGCCCATACTTACTCTTCGTGATTATCTCATGATGTGAACCTTCGCCTCGTGTATCATTAATCATCTCTTTATTTTCATTTATGTTTGTACCGTCTGATGTTTCCCATTTCTCTCCTAACATCATACACTAAATGGTTCTAGATTGTTTGCAAGAACACTTACATAGTGCTTGCGGGATTTTTTTAAAGCTGACTTGTTTCACGTTATTTTCCTTTGTTTCGAGTTATTTGTTTTGTGCTTGAGTTGTTCTGCTGTCCCTCGTCATATTGTACTGAGCCCCTTTCAACTCATTTTTCTTCTTTTAATATAACATTTAGACAGTTATTTATTGTTTATACTGGTTATTTATAGAGCGTGTACTCTGTAAGATTTCTCTCCAAACTCGTGTTGAAGGCGCTGTGGAAGGTCGAAACCCGGGCTATCACTTTTGGAGATGGATTTCCGTGTCTGCATTTAAACTCTGAAACAGCGCATTAACTTTTTGTTTCTGTGTTTTTATAACTATTTTCAGGCTACCTGTCGAAGCTTTCGCACCTGACAGTCCATTTTCACGTACTTACGAATCACTGCCCCGTGTTTTAATTTCAGAACTTGGGGACCCCTCCACAACCTTGCACTTTAAATGACATACTTCTTGCTGTTGCTATCCTATTTCAACGGCGACAAATACAATTTAAAGCACTTGAAATTGTGTTTTGTTTGATCAGCGAGACCCAGTTGGAGTAGATTTTAAAGGCTTCCTACATTTTTATCGTGTTTCATCCTCTAATGACGATAGTGGGTTTCTCTGTCCTTGACACACCCACGGTTAATAGAATCTAATATCAGTACAGTGGAGGCAGAAGGCACGGTGAATACATATCAAATAAAGTAGTCAGAGAGTTGTTATTTTGTAATGTCTATATACTTTATCGATCAGTAAAATTTTATTGGAGCACCGGCTGGTTGAATTAATTATCTAGATTGCGTGCTCCCGTCCTAACGGTCCCTTAATGGTCATCTGGTGCTCTATGAACATCGCCCTCCATTTCCCTCCTTCCGATACTGCCTTTAAAAAAAATCAGCCTCAGACATTAGTTTTGATGTTTAAGCATGTGTGTACGAGAATAAACCATAAAGACCTCAGCTCCGGAACAAATGTCAGAATAAAAGATTCATAGTCATTTTCCCTTTCCTGTTTTCGTTGTCCTTCTCGCACAGGTTGTCTGGTTACGGACCCTTATTAAGTGAGTGACCGATGATGTATTATGGTCATGATATATTTTGTTAAAAGTTCTGTTTTAAGCACATACATGTGTGTCAGGACTAAGAGAAACACCATAGGCCAAAAAAATTTCTTCGGGATATTTGTAATGTGCTTATTATTTTGTTTTCGTAGAGGATACCAGTGTCAATAATAGAACTTCCAGTAAAGAGAGCATTAGAAGCAATAGGAGGCATACAGGAGTGAAACATAGATGAACAAACAAGTTTAGGAAAATTAGGAAATCTTTATGCATCATTCGAGCATCTTTGTCGATTATTTGGTTTTAAAAATAGTTTACTGTTTGTGGTCTACAAAAGTTAGTCGCTTACATTTCCTTGCATTACGCAATGTGTGAGGACCCATACCGAGACAGTCATGTAGAGGAGAGTGACAATAAGCATAAAAGAATAGGTCACTTCATACTAATGAATAAAACGGGGGAGAAGGTGTAGAAACTGCGTTTGTGTCGACAGAATTGGGGGTAGCTTGTAATCAGCAGCTGATATTTGCTCTGGATACGGTGGTCACTAAGGAGGAAATCGTTAAAAGCAGACGACAGCAGTCTCCCATATCAGCGGAACCCAAGTGTAAACATGACAGTGAGCGAACGCGGTTATCTGTCATAAACGGAGTCCCATGGGTCCTGTTTCCCAATGAAAAGTGTTTGTGACCTGCCTGCTGATGGTGTAATATATCAATTCACGCAAGTCTCTCAGAGAGCAGACTGAATGGTTAGCTGATCAAGTAAAATATTAATACGACCAACCCCTGCGCAGGGGCGCTGTTTAGTGTCGGTAAAAATGAAGTGTAACCAGCCGTCTTGGATAGAATAGAGGAACGGGGGTGCCTTCATGAACACCTCCTCTCCCATCCCCTCCAACAAAGTTCTTCCACCCTGCGTGCGTGCATCCGAATGTATTTTCGGTCCTGATAAATCTGAATAAAGATGAGCTGCTATAGAAATATTTCAAAGGATGAGTGACGTGGGTGGGATGAGGGGGGTGACCGGAGGGAGAGGGTGGTGGGGAAAGGGGGCAGGCTTGAGATAGGCGATAAAAAATACTGGTTCATGGCATGCGACACATCATTCTGGCTATAAGACACACCATTCTTGCCAAGAGACACACCATTCTTGTCACGAGGCACTCAATTCTTGCTCAGGATGGACCACGTCCTTGTCTTTTGTTTTACTCGGCGTGAGCTGTGTGTACGGTCGCTTGAATGGCCCCCGCCGTCAGCTGAACTCCTCCACGTGCTTGTAGCAGATGACATGTGTTGATACACTACTCATAGAGAAAATGCCTATAATATGTCTTTCACACCTATGAACTGTGCTTTCTGAGAGACTCTTTCAGGAACAAATAATGCAGAAAATGTTAGAGATAGAAATCTTGATTGCTTCTGCGGTTGGATACCGTGGACAGCTGACCATATCAGCCAAAACTTGGACCATGGAGACAAACTAGACACTGTCTAGAAAAAGATCTTTAACTGTAGAGGCCGCAATGTGTTTCACTTTCGCAACTGACTCCTACCATTAATATTATGACCATAATTGTCATATACTATTATCATAAACGTTGGAAACAGGTAGTGATCCTCTGACCAGTATAGAACATGTTCCTTTAGCTGGCCCCATCACTATCCTGTGTCTCCGACCTAGAAGATCAAACACCTGAGCACATCCTCCAGAAGCCTCCTTCCAGAGATGCAGCATGGCCAACGAATAAACCATTCATAGAGGGCTCTATAGAAGGAAGGTAGGACTTGGAGGACATTGTGTCATTAGTTTGGCTTATAATTTAGCAAACAAAAATTCTTCCTTTCGATCTCTCCCTTGGACGGACACACCATCCTCTCCTTCTTCTCCATCTCACCCTTCCTCGACCCCAAACCTATAAATATCGCCGTATGCTGTAGGTCTTCCAGACTGAAGTACAGCTTCCGTACGACAGGTATCTCTATTGTCCAGAACTGGTACTTCAGACCTTTGTGTAGATGGCAGTCTTGCCCCAGATGATCAGTTGTCGGGTTGCCAGACTGCCAAACGAAGAATGAGACTGTTTGACGTCAGACACCAAGCTCGCGCACCTGGCTCCTGGGGTCAGTGACTGGCAGGAGTGTCCTCAAGTGTAATTACTGGAAATCCCGCCGTATCATTTGGGGCGCCATCTGGCGAGGACTTGCAAGCCGGTCACTGAGCAATGGCCTCTGGAACGCAACGTTGTGGAAAGGTCGTTTTGAAGTGATTCGTCATCGCCGACCGATCCCCCAAGACTCGACAATTATTATAATGCATTCAATAAATAAGCTTAATAAACATTATTCGTAATTAAGAGGTCGGTAAGGAACTCCGTGCCCCGACATTCACAATAGCAAGGTGTGATTGGGAAGTCCACTTGCGCCACTGCAGTTACTGTGTCTCTGTAACAGCTGACTCTTAGCTTCATTGCTCCGTGTGGATGAATTTGACCATGATGTTCCCACCCGTCCTCACAACTCCATCTCAAAATTTCAGTCCCTATGGGTTATTGGCTATAATATGCTACTGTCAAAATTTGCGGAATTGGAAAACTTCACTTCATGACAATTCTTAACCGGGCAAAGGGTCGAAAGGTCAAACGTTCGAAGTACCCGACAGTCCCATTGCCAAATAAGCTGGTAATGCACTGACAAACAAGTTTTTAACTTAGCATGTTGGCCAAAACTCTAATGTTGACCCCCTGAACCATGAGTTTCTGTGACCTTTGCAAACTCGCTAAACTTGGTCAAAGGTTCGATGACATCTGACCGATTAAGAAAACTCATAGGAAGTGCATGTCACCTGCTCGGTGTACACAGCTCGGGGCCCATCCCATCGACGAAATTAAAATATGATAGCGAGCACCAGGCCAGCAGAATTACTATCTGTGAGCAATATGCAGTGCAGTAAATGTGTCCAGTGGTTTGCGAAAACCTAAATATTTATGTGATTGGAAGTAGCTGTGGTTTATTGGCTGTGATTTATTGTTATTGTTATTATTATCATTACTATTATTTGCTGTTTTGTATTATTTTATGCTGTGTGCAGGAACTTGTGGGCAGTAATATTAAATACATGCTTCTGTCCAGCTTCAGTTTCAGATCTTAACTTTGGAGTCTTTTCTTTGCAGTGATATACATCGTTATGACATCACACCTAGTAAACAGAGGACTTTTCAAATGAAAATACTTCATAATTGTTTCTAAGAATATATTAGAGTGCAAGATTATTTTCAACTTATCTGGTTTCATTCATTGCAGCATTTGATTTGACATTTCCAAGGAAAAAAAAATTAAAATAATTATATTGTCACCTGCTGACCAGAACCCAGTCAGGACAGTGACGTAGTTGTAATGCCACAATTATCATCAAGCTAGTTATTTGGAGAGGTCACAGCACGAATTGTTTGTCCAGGGAAAGATTTCTTCAATAACTGTCAACTTGGGAAGCTGCCATTTCACATGAGAAAAGTTTAATTCAATTCAGTAATTGTCATTAGTGGTAAAAGAAGAGGAAAAGACAGACAGACAGTTCCGCCACACCAGCTCCGCCACATTTTGAGTAGGTCTGTCACCATTGGTGACCGGGTATATCTGTCTGCGGGTGGTCAATGACAAATTTGTTCTTATCTCACAGATAGTACCTATGCTCAAATACTTCTGACCCTAATATTTTGTTTATCATATCGTCCAAACGTTTTTCATTCACTTTCCCTGTTCTTATCTCTTGGTATTTTTCTGCTTACTCTAAAGAATTATTCTTACTATTGAAAACCTTGTCCACAAACTAGATCACATTGATCTCGCCAGACCAGCGCTGCGTTTCGACCTGTACCCTCTTTTTCCACCCTGACATGCACAGCAGTGCTGATGCTGATGCTGACCGGCCGCCATTGATTGATGTTTCGGGGGTGGGAGGAACTGGCTGGGTAACAATTTACAGAATGAAAAGGATGGGTGCAGAAACTATGACACACACATACACCAAGCTCCACACACACACACAGCCGACCCCTGCCATCCTGCCACTAAGTAGTCTCTCTCTCTCTGACGCTTGTGTCCAGCGTGTTCATTAGGGAGGATCGATCAACTCAACCATGCCCTCCTTTAGCGCCGATGATAGCTCCAGCGTGCAATGAAAAAAGTCGGTCGCCGAACTCTTAGTCACACAGCAGGTCGGCAAGCGGAACGCTGGATGAACGCAGTTTCTAAACATGCACTTAATATTTGGGCAAGCATGCTCAGAAGTGTGCGTCCAACTGACGCAGGAGTACCCGTGATTTATTAAACACTTAGTGTTTGTACACAAAAACCAGCCAAAAGATTTTCTAAACGCAGACGACATGGCCGTGACCTAACGTGACCTAACTTGACCTGTGACCTGAAACTAGATCCGCCCTCACCAAGCCGACTTGAGATGAAAAGTGGGTCACTAGGCAGAGTTAGAGCGTGCAAGAAGGAAGTACACTCTTCAACAACAAAAAAATGCATGGTTAACAAGAAGAAAATAATGATTGCGACGCTCTCCTCGCGCCTATGATCTTTGATGCACAGCTTTGCTGTGCTGCAGTAGTCCTACCATATACACTCGCCCTCGATCGCGAAGCTTGGCGAGGACCTATTGTCGATGTGACGTCAGCACATTGCGTAAATGGATTGCCTGGAAACGGGAGGGGAATATCGATCAAAATAAGGTATCCTGGCCAAGAGAGTCTCATCGAGGTCACAGAATTGACATAATCGTATTATTGAATAGTTTTGATTTTCGCGAGGACCAGTGGATGTCTTCTCCCCGATTCAGTAACTACGAAAATGTGGCTTGCCATTAAAGTGTCAGACGTCTGCCAATCTGACAAACATGGCTGAAGGTGCGTGGGTGGGGGGCGAAATTTGAAACACATTCTGGAGTGTCTGAAGTGAGTAAGAAATTTAATATTGCTTTGACGTGGAAGGAAAATTTGTTAGCTTCCTTAATCGGTAATATGTTTGCTTA
Source organism: Pomacea canaliculata (assembly GCF_003073045.1). Taxonomy (NCBI): domain Eukaryota; kingdom Metazoa; phylum Mollusca; class Gastropoda; order Architaenioglossa; family Ampullariidae; genus Pomacea; species Pomacea canaliculata. The sequence goes on along the minus strand of NC_037590.1, from coordinate 6,481,961 downwards.
GCAGGTCTGTTTTGTGTTCTAGCGGCTCGAACGCTGGCGATGACTGAGGTGTTGAGCTTCATCGGAGAAAATAGCTCTCAGCTGAGCAGACGTGAGGCCTGAAGGCATGCTGTCATTTGCATACGTGCGCTCCTCTTTCATCGATTCACGGACTTTTGAGCACTTCCAAAATTTACTAAAAGGTAAGGAGCATTTGTCCTTTTAACTTTTCTTCAACTTGTATTTCATCGAAAATGCATGACAGAGTTTGCGAGCCTTGGCAAGACACGCATGAGTCATGACGTGCGTGTGTGTATCAGTGTGTGTGTGTTTGTGGCGACAACCGCAACCTCGTGCTCTTTGAAGTATGCCGAGCCGTGGGTGGGGGTTTTCCCGCCTCAGGTTTTTCAGCCGGGCAGAACTTTCCTTCCGTATGACAGCTTCACAGCACTACTTCATTCGTGGAGAGTGCAACCAGTGTTTTTATTTTGCAAAAAAGTCACATTTTGGAAAAAGTGCTGTTTAAGCCTAAACTGCCATACTGATCATAGATAAACCAGAGAAAAGAAATGTCGACCTTATTTTTCTATCCACAGATTAATGTCAGAATTCAAGCAAGTGTTATCAGAAAGTATTTTTTTCTATATTAACCAGATTTGTGACATCTGCACTGAGATCATTTTAAATGTGCTTGTGTGCATTTAATGTTTGATTCAGGTGGGTTGTCATACACTAAATATTTATTAGATGATTATATATATATAAGGTATTGCAAATCAAGCTCAAAATGAAAAATTATAATTATCAATCCTGAGTTATGGAAATAAAATTCAGTTTTTGCAACAGATTTCCCTAGTCATATAAAACTTAAGCAGCACATGAAATAGGTCAGAAATAATGTTTACAAGTGTTTCATATTATCTAGACAGTTATATATCTTAACTGAGCTGTATGATGAGAGCAACAAGTCAATGAAAAATCTGTTGATTCAGAAATGACCTGTCTTACACAAGAATAATAAAGAAAGCTTAAATTTTACTAGAGTGAAAGTAGAGAAAGAAAAATGCCTGTGGCTTAATTGAAAGATGCTTGCCAGTTGTGTTTTTAACTCATACATCATTGATCTACTGCACAGAAGGCATTGGCAGTTTGTATAAATACATATCTCAGTAAATGTTTAATATATTACTACTAGCACTAGTTGTTTTGAAACAACTGTAAGTACTTTTGCTCACTATTTGCTTACAAATAAAAAGAACAAAATTTGTAACTGACTTTAAGTTTAAAGGTTTAAAAAAAGTATAGCAATAAAAAAGTTATATGTGATAGTCTATAAGATTAAACCCTTAAAGTTTTCAGATGGGATTACTAAAATTATGTTTTTATTGCTAAAAAAGCCCAACAGTCTTAAAATAGGGAGAGCATTGTTTTCGTTTTCTGTTTTATTGAATTGGAACATTTTATTCCATGTGGCCTGATGTTTCAACACTTATAAAATAGCAAAATAAACATAAAAGTAGGAGAGATGCTAATAAAATTGATTTAATTTAACATCGCATTTGTATTAAAGGTTTGACTTGCTATATTAAATCCTTGTTATGCACATAGGTAAAAATACTGGTGGGCATCACTGAAAAGATACAGAAAAGATTTGTGTGTAGGTAGATACAATTGTCATATGTCCATGATCTGTAAATTTCCTATTTTCAAAATACATAAACTATTTTCTCAGACCTTTTCATTTTGATGCAAGGGGTTAGGGGGAGGAGAGACATCTTTAAGGGTGTTTGATCCCACCGATCCATATTATCAGTCTTGAAGTGCACAATTTGATGCTGTTCTTTTGGACTGAAATTTGTATTGTTCACATACTCGAGAGGCTCAGTTAGATTAAACACATAGGGTGTGCATGTGTGTGTGTGTCATGGGGTTAATATGTTAAAGGTAGTTGGGATGTAGATCTTTTCTGATCGATCTGTTAACAATGTCTCGTTACATCACTTTGATATGATAGTTTATTCAAAGGATAGACATGCTGCACCTAGTGTTTCAGGCAGATTCCAGATTAGTGCATGTGATTGTGAATTGGTGGCAGCTGTAGAATGGTGTATATGTTTCTGTAATGTTTGTCAAATTTGTTATGTTGCATTGTTGGTTGTTTAATGATTTCGTTCGTGATATATTGGCAGATGTAAGTTTATTCTGTTTGCCAACTACTGCATTATTGCATCTTTTGCTTAAGGATATTTCATCTGCTTTCTAATCAATGTTGTGTTTGTGATTGCTATAGAGTTACAAACTGCTGCTTTCAATATCAGATGCTGTTAGACTGCTGTACATGATTCCACAGTGACCTTTCTACAATATTATTTGCATCTAATACTGCATGGTAATAAACTCTAGTACCATGAAGGCTGTTTGTTCTTGTGTTCTTTGACCAAGGTTTATTTACCATGCATCATTTTCTCATCACAGAACATTTGTTTCTCCCTTTGTGAATCAAGGAGTTTACATAACTCTCTAGTTAGGGGAAGGAGCTTTAGTCCACAGTTTCTTGATGTGAGAGGCTGACCTTTATTGTGCTAACACAAGCACTTGTAAGAATAGCATTTGCATTTTTTCCGTTGATTGCTGATGTTTTCAGTGTTGTAATTGCTTTATGGATGTAATCGCTAGACCTAGTAGCAATCTACTTGTAGTCTTTTGTCCTGGATAATGATCATGGAGGTATTTGTGCAAAGTGGAACCCAGGACATGACATCAGCATAGGTCATACTTAACCTCAGTAAACCTCGCCATCCTCCTTTGTGGTTAGCTGCCTGTCTGACCATGCCCAGCACCAAAGTCTTCCAACAGCGACAGTTTCACCAGCAGAGGGCTCACAGTGCTGGACAAGAAGGTTCAGTCACCGGCTGTAGCATGTAGTCGATATGCTGCGCTGATCGGTAATCAGTGAATGAAAAATTAGGCTCGTCTCTACACGGCGCGTGAAATGTCTGAGAGAAAGGGTGAATGGGTTGGTGCGCATGCTGGCATGCACACAGCACCATTCAGCATGCGCGTGCAGGTCATCGCATTTTTGAGGGTCGTTTAGAAGTCTAGCGCCGGACAAGGTGAGGGGTGGGGTGGGTCAGCGCAGGTCTGGAGTCGGTGGGGGAGACGATTGATCAGAAAAATCAATATCGGGCACTGACAACCTCTGATCTGACCTGGCGTTTGTAAACAGAGAGCTAGGATAAAGTGGCGGTAAAAGGAAAAGAGGAAAGCGTTTTTCCTTTAAATTTCTGTCACCTGGCTGTCAAGGAAGTGTTGGAGGTTTGGATCTTGGGGGTGCTATGTGACTGTTTCGGAAATTAAGTACAGCCTCAGACCTATGAGTGGGTCTTTTTTAACACATAAAAATATAAGGAGTAGGAAGAGTAAAAGTAAGGAAGGACTTGTGGCTTTCCTTGTGTAGCTCAGCGTGCAGGGAGGAGAGCGCCGGAAGAAGACAGGGCGGGGCGCGGTCTGACGCGACGGCAGAGTATTGGCAGACGGCAAAAGGTTAAGCAGTGCGATGAAGAAAGGCGGAGACGTGCGCGGCGATAACAGTTGCAATGTTGGTACTGACTGCTGTGGCCATCTCTACCAAGGGTGTGTATATATATTAGGTGTGGGAGGCGGCGCCATTGCGGGAGGTTCATTTGCCTGCAGGGACTGAACCTTTTTTTTTTTTCTTTTGCAAAGCGAAGTAGCCATCTTAGCCACTCACTTGAAAAAAAGCGCTGGCATAAAAAAAAATTGCGCAACCACTCCTTGAGTAGGCAAGTTGAGTGGAAGGCAAGTTGTTCGGCACAAAACCCATTCGTCTGTGAGCACAGTCCGGTTCTCACGTAGGCGCACGTGCATACATAACTGTGGTCGTAGTGTACGTTTGTCTTCAAAAACTGAATTTTGAAATATTCAGTAGAATAAAAGTAAACATAGATAATTAGTAAAGATATAAACGTTTTAGATATATGCATATGCTGCGTCCAAATAACTTTTGTTCGTAAAGGATTGCATTGTGTTGGCTGTCGCTGTATTGTATGGACTGGAATTATGCATTTTTATTGTTTGTGCCCAGTCGACTGGTGTTTTTCTGTGGTGCATCCTGTAGGCGCTTTTGTATTATGTTTATTCTGACTGGTCGTAAGTTCAGCAGATGGTTGTAGCTGAGTTGGTGGGGACTGACGGGGATAGGGTTGCTGCATGTTGTAGCTGCGCAGGTGCCTTGATCATTGGATGCGTTGGCTTTACGTGCGCTCTCTGTGGTCACCATTTACTGCATTGTGCATTCGTGCTGGAGGGGGGGGGAGATCGTGTGTTTATGTGGGTGGGTGTTGTAGGAAGGGGGAGGAAGCCTTTGTCCTTGTCCCTCGCTGTGTCGCGTTGGTAAAAAAGCTGTTAGAAGCCTTTTTGCACTGGGAGTACAGCGGGCAGGGCTGTCGCAACATCACGCTCTCTGCCGGTGACGTCAAGAACCCTTTAACTGGGTCGTCTCCACCCTCACCTCCACCTACCCCACCCCCCTCTACTCGCCTCACTCAAAGGTTGAGACGGTCAACACTGCTAGGGCCCTCCCATTCATGCAATCTTAGACACTTGCCGAGAGAAAGCTGCTGGTTTGTGCTTGTAGAAACCTTTTTGTGCTGAAACGCGCTTTGTTCTGTTATTTTTTTCTTCTTGTGATTCATAAATCTGTCACGTGTGCGGCAAGGTGGGGTGGGGTGGTGCGATTTGGCCCACATAATAGCAGTAAACACACAATATTTCGATTTTAGTGTGTGTTAAATCTTAACAAGTATCTTAGAAAGGGGGCGGTAGTGCCGAATTCTGGCGAAACAAACCAAGTTTCTTTATAGTATTTCTGGTTTCGGAGAGATAACCGGAAGTTCATTGTCGCCAACTCTTTGTTGTAAGCATTTCCTAATAAACCGGAAGGCCACTCCCTTTCATATATATTGACCTACACAGCATGCTTATTCCCAAAATCAACAATCGTCCGCTGTCCAGACACGACCCTGGAGGTCACAAAAAAATGGTTGTTTATGGGTTCACCCTGGCTATGGGAATAAAAGAACGCTAGACCACGGAAGTCACAGTAAAAGAAGTGTTTTGATGATAGGCCATGGATTTCACAATAGCAAAAGAATAGTAAAAAAATCTCAAATGTTACTGGGTGTGGTGTAGAGTTGGGGTAGGGTGGGTCCATATTGTGTGTCGGGTTTATTTTCATAGGCACTCTGTTGTTGGAACATTACAGTATACCGCTCTCTCAAATATTTTATTACTAGATTTTAAGACAACAACAGTAAACGATGTTTCAGGCAATTGTTTGGAAGAATTAACAATGTGCAAGCGAGTAATTGCTTACAGTTCTGTCGGGTTTTCTGGCGTGAATGCGGCCTCATTTCACGCCCATAGTTTCATCATGTAGTCTGCCTTGAATAAGGTCACATTTTATGGGAACAGGTTTCCGCGATGAGTTTTGGGGGCCGTGGCGCAGATTCATTTCCTACATTTCCTGTCTAATAAACGATTGCACTGTGGTCAGTGGAAGAACGGAACAGTGAAGACAGACTGTGCGACCCAACGGATCTCGTGGGAACAGCTGCTTTGTTGCCCCTGCATTGGGTGGAGCAGTGGAAGTGGAGACCGGATGGACCGAAACCTTATTTGAGCAGGAAAACAACAGTCTGCCGTCAAAATTGCCAGTACTAGCGATGGAAGTTTTGATGATTGGCTGAAAGAGCTTACAATCCATTGCGATCTTTTGTGACATTTGTTTACCTTTTTTTTCCCCTTCCCCTTCCCACCATTTTTTTTTTTTTTTATAAGCGCGGTTCTTAGGTCTTGCTGATGGAGCAGCTTCTGCTTCTCTCCTATCTCATTCCCCCTCTCAGCCTTCGTCACTTCCCGGATAGTTTGCTCGAAATTTCTCTCACTGCTGGATGCGTAAGAGCACATCTGTCGTTCGTCACACGTCAGCTGAGTATGGATTTTGTGGGGGAAAAAAAAGAATAGACATTTGCAGAAAGGGTGCCATTTTGCTGCATGCTACATAGCACAGGGTGGGTGGAAGGGGATGAACCACTCCCTTACGGCGCTGTTTCTAATGGAGGGAGATATGGAGTAGGTGTGCGAGGGGAGGGAGGTCAAGGCTAAGAGGACGACGACTTTTTTTCAATCTGATCTTGGCGACTGACCTGTTGCTCTACGCAAACACGAACAGACGAATACGGTTGCTTCTTAAAGACCTACCCGACCAGTGACACATATCACGCCCTAAACACTCCTTTCATTTCATATCAGTGCCTCGAACATGAAATCGCAAGAAGAAACACGAATACCGAGAAATTAAATAAAAACGATTTCTTCGCCTGTTTGGGCCCGAAGTGTGACATCAGTACCGGAGGCATCATGGCTGACCACAGCATGGCTGGTGCAAGTTGCCCAGAAAATACCAAGTCCCAAAAGCCTTAGGGCAGATAATGTCTTGTTTAAATCCACTGTAAAACATAGTGACGAAATGAGTGTCCCATATGTTCTCTAAGGATTCATCGTTGAGAAGACAGTAGATGAACTTTGTGTAGAGCTGACTACACTGCGCCTACACAGTCCTCTGTCGTCTGTAAAGGCCACTTTCCTCCTGGGTGTTACCCAGTTATGTATATGGTGAAGAAACAAGAGGGTTTTGAGACTTTGTAAAAGCTATTTCTTACCCCTAACTCACTGGACACTGGCGAGTTACTGAGTAATTCTCAAGTGCTCGTGGAGTGACCAGAGATCGCATGACACCTACAGTCGCAGGCAGGGACAACTGTGTTTAGCAATGTGTGTGGACCTCCATTCTGTGCTTTGCTCGCACCAAGCAAGAATAATCGAACTTTGTTACCCACCCACCCCAGTCTCACTCTCAAACTCTCAAATCCCTTCAACAGTAGGTGTGGCAGGAGAGAGAAGTGTGTGGATGTGGGTGTGTAACCTTTTAACCTTCTCTATTTATGTCTTTATATGATTATATTTTAATTATACGAGTGTGTAAGAATACAGGTGACTGTGTCTGATATATAGGCTTTTGACATGTTTGCAGTCTGATGTACACAGACATTTTAAAAGTTCAGCCTTCATGTTTTTCAACCTCGGTATATGATATACAGCCGCACTGAGTGGGTTCTTGCACCCTTGCACTCTTCCCGACAGCTCGTAAAGTCGATTTTGCCTTGATCGTAAACTCACCATGCCGTGGATGCCACGGCTTAGACAAACTTTCTATCATAGCTGCTGTGCAGTTACAAAAGATTAACCGTATCTTAAAATATTCTTTGCCTTTCCGAATATCAAATAGCTGACGTCCTACAGAAGAGTAAAAGTAAGCAGAGATCGTCACCCTGACTTCCCTTCATTCCTGAAAAAATGAGGTGAGAAAGGAACCCTCCACAAACTGAGACAGAACTATGTTTTCATCGTATTTAAGTTTTAGCCACATTTTCAGTTTTATGTCAGTCGTTTGAACAAGAGAAGGAGAGAGATGATGAAAGGAAATTGGAAGAGAACAACGTTGAAGTTTAAACTGGGTGTGTAACCCATGCCACCCCACCAAAAGTGATAATCGACTAATAAATAGAGGCATTTAAATTTAAATAAATTTAACTGGCCAGTGGTTAGAAAAGGTTTCCATTTTCATAAAATGTAGCAGAGGTAGAGGAGACACTGGTCGTCTCTTACAAAAAGAGTGGTATAATTTTAAAAGTAATGTGTGGGTGTGTGTGATTATGTTTCTCCTTTTCACAATTAGATTTCTATTTTAGGATCGCACATGTTTCTTGCTGAACATTTTTGTGTGCTGTACTGCTATATATAGGTAAGCTTTGTCAATCTGTTCACCCTTTCGCGACAAATAGGTCAGAGGTATGATTTTTCCGCTGTATTCAAAAGCTGAATATTGCGTTGACTTTCATTAACGGTTATGGCTCTCCCAGCCGCCGTCCCTCATTGTACAGGTCCTCTTTCATTGCATTATTTTTTATTTTTTTAGAGAGAGAGAGTAGGGTTTGTGTGTTTTCGCATGTTAGGGGAAAGAACTGTAATTTATAGCTTCCTGAATGCGTTTCATGAAACTTATACCGTTGGACCACGGACTGATAGGTGGACTGCTGTCTGTCTGCCGAGACCAACGCTTAGCCTCTTGCGAAGTTCTCCGCTGTTAGTCTCAGCGAGCCTTAACAATAAATGTGACTAAACCGGAAGCTTTGTGTACACCTGCCTCGTTTTAGTACTTAACTGGAAAAAAAAATCGTCTGCCAGCAGTCCAGTAATACAAGATTGTAGTTGGACTCGTGCAGTCCGTAGTAAACTCTCCGTTGGAAGTCAGCGTGACACATCTGGAATCGCAAAAATAACTGTAAACGTAGATTATAGTTTTATTTATACTGGTTTATTTTAAGAATGGCTGACATGCCGTATTCGCTTGCAATAAAAGAAGCGACTACATGTAGTTCCCACGCAATCGGGAGTCTAATGGGGAGTTAATTCGAGAAGCCCAGCGCCACAATAACAGGGCGACTGAATTCCAGTTAACAAGATTAAATTAAAGCGAGAGAGCAGTTTGCGGACTTTTTTTTAGTGCGTTGTCATTCTACTCAGGTTTTGGTCTCTCGCCACGTGGCGAAAAAAAAAGAGCAATTGAGGAAGGATTAATAGGATGGTTGTAATGGGTGAGGGGAAAACCTGAAACGGGAACTGAAATGTCCGCAAGCCGCGCGCGCACACACACAGCTCGACATCCAGTGCAAGAAGCAATCGAAGTTATATATATATACACATGTAAAATAAAATGAAAAGACGAATATACTAAAATAGAACGACATCTCCATTCCCAGAACATCCTATTCTCTCAGCCTCGTTTCGGGTAGCGTGGGGGTATCATCGACTCACCATTGAACCTGTCCCAAAAGATTTCTGGGACAGTCGCCTCCTACGGTGACGGGACCAGTTGTCCCGGGTGTGTGAGCAGGGGAGGGGTCAGATGGTCACAAGGAGGAGTGCCCACGCGCACACGCACGCATGCGGCGTCGCGCCCCTGTCTGTTGTGTGCTGCCGTGTGCCTGACTTGTTCGCTGCCAGACGTGCGCCAGGTGTGCCGGATCGAATCGCCAGCGTCTTGCAAGACCGAAAGGTTAAAGGTCACGTTTACTCTCTCGTTCTCGCACACGCGCGTGCGTGTGTGTATGCAGTCAGCCTACACTGTCTTTTTTTTTTTAATCAAGCCCTTCCCCTTATTCTGGAGTAAGGTGCATAACTTGTAACATCTTATCCATTTTATCTGCATTGATTTGCATCTTCTAGCGCGCGCGGTATCAGGCACTCGGTTCGCTGCTCCTACACACCTTCGCGCACAGAAAGAGCGAGCGAAAGAGTGGGTGTGGGGAGGGAGATAAAGAGCTAAGTCTCAGAGTGGCTCAGGAAACACCTTTTCGAAAGAGCACAGGTGGTTTATGACTGAGGAAATGGTTGCACGTAGTGTTGATAGAAAGTGTTCTAAAGGCTGTGTGTTCGTATCTCATCGCAGGTCGGCGCGACGCGTGTAAAATGTTTCCCTGCTCGCGCCGGTGTACATTGGGAGATTACCAAGTCTCTTCCCCAACATGACAGTTTTCTCCATCAGGTACTTACAAAACAAGAAATGTGGAGTTGGTGTGATGGAGCGGAGCACATTCAAAACATCAAACGCTGGTTTACAAGGTACTTCTTATTCCTTCCCCCTCTTCCTTCATGGTTTGTTTCTTGTCTTACATCGTTGATTGGAACGTTTTATCTCACAGTTGTCGCCGCGTGTCTGGAGTCGAAGACTGCATTTGGTGGTGCTGCCCACGGCTGGTGAGGTTGGCTACAAAGCAGAGGGCCAATGCCGGACCGAAACCAGCGCCATGTGGGAGTTGAACGTAGGAGTGTATTTGCGTCACTGAGCTGTTTTGCTTAGTCAGGGCTGTGAGTGTGGAGAGGGTTAAATTTTGTAGGTCTGCGTATCGCACGCGGTCTGCGTGCCCGCCTGGATGTGCGCGCCTGCATGCGCGTGCGTGTGTGTGTGTGTATTGATTGTTGGTAATTGGCGGAGGTATAAAGTGGTGCTGGCCAGTGGCCCTGGCGTGGCAGTGAGCCAACTAGAGCGGGAAGCCAGTGCGGGACCCCGATGGCTCACAAGAACGGCGGGCGCGGCGTTTGCCGCACGGCAGCGCGGCGGCCAGCACCTACACTGTGCATACACGCACATGTCTGATCATTGTCGTCGTGCCCCTCCGGGGTGGTGTCGTAGTGTGGAGGGAGCCTGGTTCGCTGGCACTTCTCGTCGCCTTCTCTTCACACTTGCTCGCTTCCTTAACGACGCATGGGATCCAGTCTTGACGGATGTGGTCAGTCGTGGGTCTTAAGTGCATTTGTACCGGAAGTGTCCTGTACAGGTTGGTATGTCTAAGTCTAAAGACGAATCTGTGTTAGCTCAGAGCTACAACCGTGTGTCTGTTGGGGGAGGTGTGTGTGTCTGTTGGGGGAGGTGTGTGTGTTAGAGGCTAATAATAGGCAGTTGTACTCCAGCGACCGTTCATATCTGATACAGACTATTATTACACCCTTGTCTGCACTCACCTCGCAACAAGTGTTACGTGGTGGGCGTGTTGTTGTTATTGTTGTTGATGATGATGTACTCACTTCGCAACAAGTGTTACGTGGTGGGCGTGTTGTTATTGTTGTTGATGATGTTGCGGGGGCATTAGTTAAGGTGTGTCGGGCTTAGGCTTTTGGCATTTTCAGAAGTTGGCTGACCCGCAGATCAGGTACTACTGATTCGTTCAAAGCTCGCCGTAGTAAAAATAAGGTTCCTTTTTTTCTTGGACCCAGCTGTTCGTAACATTAAAAGAATGTAAGATGTTGAGGGGTAAAAGACAGGAAAAAATATCTAAAAGACGAACCGACAGGCCGGCAGACATAAAGTTTCTGCTTTCGTCAGCACTACCAATATGGACAAACGACGCCCTCGAAAGTCGGTAGAGAAGCGCTGCACAAGGAAAAACAGCGGTTATCGGCGCAAACGACTGAGGACAGGTGACACTACCCTAGAGTTAATCTGTCAGTCGCCGTGCTTCGCCGATACCCGCTACGTGGACCACTGGCGCGCGCGCTCTGAACATTAGGAGTGAGGCGAGAAGCCCTCGGCGTCGTGTTGTGACTGCAGTGCTAGAGGCTGGAAGTGGGTTACTACTAGATTCACTACAGCTGCACTGCACCCACCGCCGGGGGAGGGGAGGTAGGACGCGTGACCTCGGGGGCAGATGGGCGCTTTCCAGGGCTTTGTGCAGCACTGAGGCATATACATTTTTTTAAAGGACGGTTTGGGTAAGGAAAGCCGTGAGTATACAACGGAGTGTCGGCAGCCGCACACCCAGCGCCATAAATTAGCATCAAGAGTTGATGGAGGTGACTTCTTCACTTGGCTCGCACCCTGACGTGCGTGGGGAGCGTCGGTGGAATGCGCGTCACTGCACGCTGCACGCACTCGCCTGGCGAGGTCACCCGCTTCCTTCTTGTTGGCTTTGGGACTTGCTTCACAACGGCGGCGTTGGTGGCAACTTTGTTCAGAGGCCGACAAACAGCCACGGTTAGTTTGTTTGGAGAAAGCAAAGTGGGCACGTGCAAATGTCTGTGCATGGGTTCGCGTGCGACGTATGTGTATGTGTAAGCACACGCGCATGTATATGTGTATGAGTAAAGGTAGAAGCCATGTGTGCTTCTTCACCATTGGTAACTGCACGTGCTTTTTAGCAATGCTGTCAGAGGTCTAGTTTTTGCGGATGTTTTCACAGTATGACCTGCCTAACTTCACGGACACTAGTGTGGGTTCGGTCTTCAATCCCTCCCCTCTCTCCCCGAACCTTACTCTGTCGTCTCACGCGCTTGCTCTGGTAGTCGTGCATAGAAACGAACATGGATACACTTTGAATGGGTTCAACTTGACTATGATGCCTAAGGTTGTTTTTTCCGAGCCCTTTGTCCCAGCAAGCGAGGTAACGATCGAGAATAAGATCCAATAGCAAGGGAGAGAAATGATACGCCCAAGGGCAATGCACTCTTAAAGAGCAGCTCAGACTTCTGGCTACGCACTTGGTAGTTTCTGCTCGACATCAGACAACAATTTTGGCACCTCACTCTCCGCACGGCAGAAAACGAGCGTGAAGTTTTTACTTATTATTTCTTATGAATGCTTCTCGTACACAGACCAAGGAGGAATCTTAGCCGGCTTCCACGAGCTCTCATTTTTACGGGAGGGGGAGGGTATATTGGCGGGGGAGAGATGCGAAAATAATGGGGGTGGGTGGGAAGACTAGCAGTGAAGAGGAAAGGGGGATGGAGGGACTGGAAGGTGGGTTACGATCCTCCATGCCTTCTAAAGGGTGGTGCCGGCGTGGATCTTCCTGGATCTTGTCAAAAGTAGGTTGAGAGGTGGTCCTGAGGAGATCGAGACAAGACGATCCTCGGTAGCGAGCGAGAGAGAGGCGGCTCGTTGTTGTTACGTGTTGGCGTTATTCAGGCCTCCCTCCAGCAGACGCAGACCCCGTTTCGAGCCGTGCCGAGGGTACAAGGCGAGCAGTTGCGAGCAGATTACGGAGGGGGCCGAGTGCAAGGTGGAAGGCTGCAGTTAACGTTCCTTGGCAATGGGAAAGTGGGTAAGTAGGTCAGGCGCCAGCTGTTGGGGCTCTAAGACCCGCGTACCGTGGAGAGCGGCTATCGATAATACATGAGTAGACTTTCCAGTCAGGTGGGTGTGAAGTTCATGCAGCAGTTAAGACTTTCTCGCCAGGTCCAGCACTATGGTTGCTTTTAAAAAAATGTTTTATTAGGTAGAGGCTCGTGTAAAGATTGATCGTACATGACTCATGCTGACGCCTTGTGTACTGAGACAGCTGATCGAATACCTGGGTGGGGTTTGCAGTTTATCGCCTACTGTTATCCCCTACTGTTATCCCACCACCACCGCAATCCCCACCGCTGCTCTCGTGCTGTGCAGTGAAATTTGTCGGCCACCCACAGCTGTCTAGTTCTGTTCATAAATGTGGGCGTTGGTAAAAATTAGTTTGTAGAGAGGAGGAAGCGCAGGGTCACCCACTCTTTGTGTCCTGCACGTTCGTCACATCTCGTGGCACTGGTTCTCGTTAAAAAGTTGGATTTGTTTTTAGTCAACACTTTGACTTTATTGTTTGCGATAGTGCTAGCTTATCCTCACTCATTTCCTTTGTCGTTCACCGTTTTTAGTATGCTTTGAAGATTTGTATTTGTTTTATAGTACGAGCTGTTGTTGCTAAGTTCTGTCGCTCTTCGTTTGCTTTATTACTTTTGTTTCTTTGTTTCGCGCTTCACTTCGCATAGTTTGTTACTAAGTTTATGTGAAACCACAGTTAAAATGCATCATCGAAAGTACGTGCACTCCCAGAGAGATTGTTGTGTTTACCAAAATTTAAATCGTGAAGAGAAGTTAAAAATGGTAACCTAGCGTGTACGGGAAGTAGCTCTCTCTCTCTCAAGATATAGATATATAATTTCTTTCATTTGTTCACACTAAACGCTTGAGCGTGCATTCCAAAATTTTGTGGTATACATAATTCTGGTTGGGTGGCTGTCTGCTTGAGGTGTGACGAGGGAGGAGTGGTTTATGAAGGGTTTATCTACTTCAGCATAGCTAAAGGCCGCTTCCAAAGCAAAAAGCCAGCTGCGAGTCGGGCACATCTTGTTATTTACCTTTAGCCAGACCTTGGCATTGCCTGTTTCCGGCCTCTGCTACCAGACCCGTTTCTTATCCAGATTTTATGCCAGTTTGTCATCGACAGCTTTGAGCAGATGCTTCCCACAACAGAAAAAAAAATGCACCGTAGAGTTTGTATCAACGGTGTCAGACGATGTCGTGCGGCTGGAGGTCCGTTTGTCCACCCCACACCGCACTTGGGCCCGATCACAGGCACACAAGACAGGCCGCCGCGCTTCCCTGGGCCCGATCACGGACACACAGATGGCAAAGCAGGCCGGTCAGGGCTGGCGACCTTTCTTCATTCATGCGGCCACTCCTGCGTGGAATGTGCACACTTCCTCGTAATGCAGCCGCCACCGAGGCAGGCTGCAGCAGCAGCAGCAGAGAGATCGATCGATCGGAGCCGAGACCTGGTCGCGTCTTCCTAGCGCGATGCACGAGCCAAGCAGCCTTTCATTCGTCAGCGCACTGCGTCGTTCATTCATTCGCTCCTGTTCATTCATTCAGTTATTCATTCACATCTTTTTGTTCTTGAATGCTTGCTCGTACTCAGTTCACGCACGCTCGCCCGCACGCACGTGCAAACACACACGCATGCTCGCCCGGCCACTTTGCTGACCAAGACCCTGTAATCGTGCGCCTCTTACCACCCCTCTCCCCCGACCCCCACCACCCGTGGAACGCTCGTGCCCGTGTGAATGATTTTAATGTACACAGTGCGAGTATCTGTAATGTGTGCGAGCAGTGAAAAGAAAAATCACGAAGATCGATAACTGCCTGTGAACACAGTAAACATTGGGTGATCCTTCCCCCGACAACCTTCCCAAACGAACCGCGAATTAAACATGTGGTAGCAGGTGATGTAAGACCAACCACGCCCTTTTAAGTGTTACCTGTGTGCTCCTGGCCACTCCTGCCAGAAGATGTGGTAGAGTCTTTTATCCATAAAAAATAATAATGCCTTTTATTATTTCTGTTATATTTTTTACATTCAGTGCAAAAACATTTTTCATATGTGTTCTTTTCTCACCAACTGGAACTTGATACAGCTGTTACAGGGGAGGGCTAGGGGAAAGATTTACCCCCTCCCCTGTGTGTTTTTTGCTAGTATTCTAAAATTGATCAACTTGTACTTCCTTGATGGTCTGTTAAGATCAGATGACAAAACACAGGACTATCAAAGCTGAATATCACTGATCAGATAATTCATGCATTAGTTGTCCCCCCACCCACTGCATGAGTCAGATGGTTTATAATGCAATGAAAATACTCAGGGGAACCACCACAAGTACAGTTTACAAGGTGAAAACTAGATCCAAGGAATTTTGATGAACTAGCCTCTCATATGCACAGCTATACCAGAGAAAAAGTGAACAATAGAACAAAAGTGGATCGATTACTACTCAGCTTGACACTTCTCACCAACATCACTATATAGCAAGTTGTGGAAGGACTTTTGTCTACTTTGCCTTGACAACCAGTTTTCTATCTTCTTCCAGGAATAGTTTTGGCCAAGCAATGACTTTCACATATATGGGGCTCATACAGCTGTTTTGTTCCTCATGGAGCAGAGCTGTACGTCCTAGTCATTTTGAGGTGAGTTTCTATCATTCATAGTGGAGAAATCAAAACATAGCATTAGTGCTTTTTTTAAAGTTTTTGCCTGCTACTGTGAGTTCTCCTTTTCCATGGCAACCTCTGTGTAAATTCATTATATTTTTTCATGTTTTTATGGTTTCTTGGTGTATTTATGGGTCTGTGGTTCTGCTGTCTTTACCAAGAAGCATTTTTTGACTTCATGCTTTATTCTTGTTCAGTCAGTAGTTTCAGTTTCCACTAAAGTGTGGATTTTTAAAAACTTTTTTTGCTGTGCTTTTAAAGATGTTCCAGAAATAACAACAGCACCCTTTGAACTTTCTTCCTCTCCCGTCCAGTTCTTCATTGCTGCCGTGACAAAGTGTCTTGCTATATGTGCGTGCAAATACACCTTTACTGACGTACATGCTGGCATTTACATAATCTTCAGTACTCATTAATTCTGTGTGCTAACAGATAAAAGTTGCACATAGTGGAAGAGCTATGTTGTCTTTTGCTATTACTCCATTTCTGTACAGTTTTGTTTTGCAGAATGAAGAAGCCTTCTCTTTTGCTTCCTTGTTTGCCAGTCCTTTGCTTGCTGCTTCCCCTGTAGGTAGCATGAAATATTGGGTAAAATTGACTAGAATTTCTTAACATGTGCCATACCAGGCATATACTATGTTGTTTGACTTTATGCCAAAGGAAAATATTGGGCTTTCTAGAAAGATCATGCTGACATAAAAAAGACTGGCTGAAGCAGTTATTTGCAGCATTGCTGAGCTGAGAGGATGGAATATCTTCAATGCAGATGCAAGCTGGCAAAGGGGATGATCAACATGGTACATACACAATGTGTCAAACAAATTGGCACCAGCTTTCTGGACATTGGATGAGCTTCTACTGTTTGAGATGTATTGTTAGGATAAGGTTTTGTGAATGACAGATGTGTTAAATAAGAAGATAAGCAATCTAATTCTGGATTAATAATCCCTCTCTGTTCACAATATTAGTCATCAGAAATGTGTACTCACCTGTGCACAGAAAGAGGTAAAACCTGTGACATCATGTCGGAACGTGCCTCGTTAATATGGAGCAAGCTTTCTTGATGGCTGTAGCTTTGACCATGTGAACATATCCCTGACCTCTTCGATTAAAACTTTTCTATGCATGTCAATGTCTGAAGGTTTTTAAATTGTGAACAGAATGGTATGATGTGCTCAGGCTTTGGGAATTAGTATCTTGTGACAAGCTTAACCTAGCCATTAAAAAGAAAAAAAATTTGTCCGATGAAAGTATTTCAATTCTGTTAAGCATGTTATACTGGTTTCAGGTTCAGCTGACCATGTCTAATTTTGTTTTGCAGGCATTAAGTCAGGGACTGTAAACATCATGTTTTTCTCCATGAAGACTTCCCAGTCTGTGGCCTCTTCTCCCTGCAAGGCTGAGGTTAAGGGACCGCTGAGCTGGCCAAGCCACCTTCAACCATGATGGGGCGCCACCCACAGGGCTCCTCACAGCATCAGCTTCACTCTGATATAGCACACGACAAGGTTGTCCCACAAGGCCTGGAGGATTTTCGACTTCCAGAACAGCAGCAAAATTCTCAGATTCAGCAAGAAGGTGCAAGGAAAGATGTGTTGACTTTTCCTTTGCAGCATTATCAACATTCTGAGACCTTTATGCAAGTGCAGTGTGAACAGCAAAAAGACTACCATATACCAGAGGGCCAACTTCATGGACATTTTCACTTGTCAGCATCACATACGAGAGTCTCCCATTCAGGCTACCACGAACATCCACTTCCCTGTAAGGCATCAGTCCACCAGCAGGAGGTGAGACATCAACATCAACTAGAGCCACACCACCAGCTGCAACATCAGCAGCAACTCTACTCAAAACCAGCTGTTGAAACTCTTGCATCACAGCAACACCACCAGGCTGAACAGGCTCAGACCTATCAGCCTCAACACCAGCAGCGAGGGGAGAGTGTGACTCCCCAGATAGCTTTTCCCCATCAAACCAAGTCTGAATCAGACTACAACCTCTCCGCCATGCTAGACAAGAAGCCCACTCTGCAGGTAAGGATTGGAAACAGGTTAAGAGTTTCGGTGGGTTTTTTTTTTTGTTTTTTTTTTTTTTATTATTACTATTTGGAGGGGGGTAATTTTGGGAGGGATGTAGATTTTGGGGTTGTGGCATGCTGAAGTTACATATTGGAATAAGTTTCTCACTAATCCTACAGTAAGAAATTTGCATCACACTAATGCTTTGATAGTACAATAGACCAGCATTTTAATAGACCAACACTTCAAGCCTAACATGCAAAAGTACCAGCAGCAGATTTTGAAATGGATGAAGCTTAGTAGGAAATTCATTGGAAGACTGCAGTCAGCATTTGCTGTATTTATATAACAAGAGAAAATATATGCATTTAGAGTAGATGCTGACTTTTACCACACTATCGCATGTCAGTTTATTTGTCCCTTGTGTGTATTCAGGTTATGACTGATTCCCACTCACCAGCAAGTCCAGGCACCACAAGTTCTCCTCACTTCGTTTTTCCTGACATGCACAGCTCTTCACCATCAGGACAATACAGCTCAGTTCCTTTCATGTCTCCCATCAAGCGAGAGGTGAAATGGGAGACAGGCACTCCCCCACGGTCATCTGAAACAGATCCAGTGTTTCCATTTGGTGTTCAGCAGGTAAGCTTGAAGGAAAACGAGTTCAATATAAATTGAATAAAAACCTGTAAAAATTGTTATGTTGAGCAGTATAACTGCAAAACTAGTTTATCCTATAAGTGAAGTGTAAGAATAAAATTCTTGATATTTTTAAGTGATATGGATCATAAGAATATAATGAATTAGCTTTTCAAAATTAGAGCAAATAATGTTATTCTGTCTACAAGTTGCAAGTACTCAAAACGTTTCTCATTTGAAAGGTCAAACAAATTTGTGTTGTCATGTCATACCCTGAATACTCTCGACTAACAAAAGCATCTGGTTTCATCTTCATGTAGACTTCACCTTTTCATCATTACTACAATAACATTACACAAGCATAGCAATAAATCCACATGTGTTTTCTCCAAATACAAATTTTTAAAAGATCAACATTTTTCATTGCAAATTAACAGATGAACCACTCACATTTTACTCTTGTGTGTGGAAAACCACCAGCGCTTAAGAAGGTAGCCATAAGAAAAGTTATGAAGCAGCATGGAATTAGCGACCACAGTGACGTCACCCCTACCACAGGCTAACTGCTGCCTACATAACTACAGAAAAGCAAAGTTGAGATTGCTTCCTGAGCTTACTGACTGTTACACAAAATCTTCACTGTCAACAAGCAGTCAGTTCCATGATAGACATGGCATGATCACAAATCATAACAATCCAAAGAGCTAAATGGATTTATATGACCTAATGCCAGACACTCACAGCTGAAAGCAGACTTGGAACACATAAAGACATTTTGCTCAGTCCACCTGGAAAGAAAAGATAGCCTCCTTACACATAGAAAAAGACACTTAAAAGTTAGGGTGTTTGACCAAGTTGCTGAACAAAGACAACCCAGAGCTGCATCACCCTTCAGACTAGTGATGTCTTTGCCAAGGCAGAGAACACAGCACCACTCTCAAGCAGCTCACGGAAGTCATATCAGGTCCGTACTTTCAACCACCACAGATGGAAACTTCAACCCTGGCATGTGTGGTGTTCTGGGCTATCAAGAGCTAGATGAAATGCTGAAGAAACTGAAAAAGATTTCATATCACAATGAAGTCGCAGATGAGATGCTAGCACACCACAGCTCGAGGCCAACCAAAAAAAAATGGTTTTACTTGCCATCTTTAGTCAACTCTGGTAGACTGGCCAAGTTCCACCAAGGTAGAAAGAAGCCCATGTTACACGAATACCAAAGGAAGAGAATAATATGCAGAAACCATCCAGCTAGCAGTCAGTCTCCTACACTGCATTGAAAATTGAGCCGATCATCAACAGAAGACTTCTCCCACACCTCGAGTTAAGATCACCATTTGCCACAACCCAGTCTGGCTATTGGCAATATTTGTTTAGTTTTGTCCTTGCTACTCCTTGAAGAGCACAGGGCCACAACAATACCTTTCCAGAAGACCTGGTTTTGGGCAGCCCCCCTCAATTTGGCCCATGTAGTTCCTGTGTCTTTTGCCTCAGACGCTATAGTGTTCTTTTCCAAGTCTGCTTTGACCTCCCAACTATCCTTTTTTCCTAAGGGTTCAAGTCAAGTGTCTGCCTGGCAATGGTGTCAGCTGGTTTGCATAGGGTGTGTTCTATCCAGCCCCACGTGCTTCCTGATGTCTTGGCTAGTGGCATTCGGGTTAGTGTTTTCCCCCCACAGAAGGATAATATTAGAGATCATTTCGGGCCATCTAATTCCCATGATATGATGAAAGCATTGGTTGGAAAAGGTCTGGAGCCTGCTGTTGATGGTTTTGTCACTCTCCAGGTTTCAGAACCATACAGTAGGACTGCCTATTGGCGCATTGCAGCACCAAAAGAAAACTCAGCTAGCCCTTCAGATAACTGAAGATGCCTTCCAATAGCAGAGCAAAGTCCTTGCAGTCTTCCTTGACCTGTCCTGTGCTTTTAACACTGGAAAGAGGGGCTGCTTAAACTGTAGGTGGCAGGCATTCAAGGCAACATGGTTAGATGGCTGCATCAATTTAACAGAAAGCAAGAGAGTGTGAGTAGACACAAAGAATTCAACAAGCTTACAGAGGGCATTTAACAAGGTGGGATTGTCTCCCCAACCCTCTTTCCTGTCTACATAAATGACATAACAACCACAGTGCCAAGGAATGTCTCAAACAACCCACTTGCAGATGACTTTGCAGTATAGACACCACAATGCACTGTATTCTAAACATAATATATGGTCAGCAAATGAATAGAAAAATAGGGACTAAATTTCAATGTGTGTCTTAGAAGCTCTTGAAACAAACCAGAAATCTGTCTCGAATTTTAATTTAAAAGAAAATGCTGGGAGTCAATGAATATGGGGTGATACTCTAGCATCCTAAAGTCTACAACGAAGCCAGTGACCTGTCTTTGAGTAATCCTCAACCATATAAAGCACTGCCTAAAGGACACAGAATTTTGTTTTAAAAGAAGTTTTACTTGCATTTTAACATCAAATATATTTTGCATAGTTGGTTAATGCTAGGTGAGACTTAGTTATAACAGTGTTTGTTCTATATTTTCCTCATATTAATAAAGAGGCATTTTTGTCTTATGGCTGTACAAGAACTGCTAAGCTTGCTGAACAAAGGGAGATGATTTATACCTGACCGTTGGTAGATGACCACCATGCACCCAAAAACATCATATGTTGAATGTTTGCTGAATTCATTTTAACTGCCAAGCCTAATGCATTTGTAAAACCCATAACTTAAGAAAAAGAACATCTTAAAGCTGTAATAAGCAGTTTGCATGACAGAAGGAGATGAATGCGACTTTTCCAGGTTAAAATAGAAAATCGTGGATAAGACACTGACCCAGATAAGAATGCTTGTTAACTGTTAACATTTTGCTGATCCAAAGACATAGTAGAATGTGATGATTTTGTTAACAGTGAGTTGATTAATAAATATTTACTCCGTATGCCTATTTCAGCATCATCGAGAGAGAATGCGTATGCTAAGTGGTGACACAGACCACAGTGAGACTCTGGTGGACTCGGAGACAGGTTCAAGCATTCTTGAAGACAGCAGCAGCAGTAGGGAACAGTCTCCCTTCTCTGCCATGGCTGAATCTCTTTCCCTCAGATCACCATCTGATCTTTCCCCATCCCCATTGGCAAGGAGGCCGCTGGAACGACAAGCCATGGTGGTTGTGTCAGAAGATGAAGATCTGGGAGAGGATTTCTGTGGTAGTGGAGGGAGTAACAGCAGGGTTTGCAACACCTGTCCTGGGCAGTTGACTGCTGGTGAGATCCATCACCCATCAAAGTTCAAGAAACGCCTTCATGATCGCTATGTGTCTAGCATGAAGGATCATCTGCATCTCAAAGACAAGGTCAAAGAGGAAATAGGAGAAAGATGCTTTACACCTGGTGATGCGGGAGAAGGAGAGGGTCATCCTCCGGACAATAAGAGGATGGTTTCCAAACTAGAACGAGCTGACAGTCCCTATGCTTCAGAGAGCTCCTTGCCTAAAAGCCCTCGCCGATCTTCATCTGACACGGACAATGTGAGAAAGGATGCTCCAGAGATGGGAGCAAGCAGTGCAGATGAAAGTGATGTCTTTTTGGAACCAACCATGAGGGTTCGCAAGTCCAAGCCCCCATCTCTGCATCAAAGGGAGCCCTTAGACCTGTCAAGGGGTACTTGCTTTTCTCCAAGTTTTCGTTCAGGATCAGTTTCAAGTCCTTTGATAGAACAAGAACACCTAAGTCCAGCCTCAACCTCATCTAAACATTACTCTCCAGTGTTCAGGTCTCCTCATCGCCTCCCATATTCACCTCATGGCTTGTTGTCTCCCCAGTCTCAGTCTCCACTCTGCTCTGTGCCAGAAGGAGGTCGAATCTTCAATTTTAACGTGCCTAGTCCTCTGGAGGGTGTGCACTCAGACTCAGACCTGATCTCTCCCAGTCCCGTGTCTCCACGTTTCTTCACCTTTCCGCCTCAGCCTTCACTAATAAATCCCGAAGTCAATCGCCTGGCTGTATCCCCCAGAGCTTTACCACCTCCATTCTCCTCTGTACACAGCAAGACACTAGGAAGCAGTAGTGCGAGTGTGGAAACAAAATGGGGAGATCCACAAGGGTTTTATGGGAAACGATCACTTTCTGAATCAGACATGACTTACCTTTGCCCAGTATGTGGGCAGGTTTTTCCTACTAATGACAATCTTGCCAAACATATGGCAAAACACCTGCCCACAGAGACCATACGAGCAGGGGATAACAACAAGGTACATTACTGCAAAGTGTGCAACCGATCATTTTCACGTTCTGATATGCTGACCAGACACATGCGTTTACATACAGGGCTGAAGCCCTATGAGTGTGCAGACTGTGGACAGGTTTTCAGTCGCAGTGATCACCTCAACACCCATAAACGTACACACACCGGGGAGAAACCATATCGGTGCCCACAGTGTCCATATGCTGCCTGTCGGCGAGACATGATCACACGCCACATGCGCACTCATGCCAAACGGTCGTCTCGGCGTGGGCGCTACCTTTCTGTTCCAGATGAAGGTGAGCCTCACAGAGGAGGCTCAGTGTCAAGCACAGAGACAACCGACTCTCAAGACTTTTCTGTGGGACACACCTGCTCTGTCTCATCTGTGGACAGCGTAGAATCTGAATCTCTGCCCTCTGTTCGCCATTCTTACATTGGTAGTGCTAGCATAGACAGCCTGCTTTCACCAGACCCTGAAATGATGATGTCTCCCTCTAGTCGCAAGACCTCAGAGGATCTGGAGGAAGGTATGGAAGGAGAAGTTGGACAAGAAAGCACTGACCAAGGTTCCACTCACTACGACCGCTTCATGCGCTATCGCAAAGCTCGTAACTGGTCCACAACTAGCCTTGAGAGTATTGATTCAGAAGAGGCCTTGTACATTCGAGAATCGCTTGGCGATGATCCTTTCCATGATTCAGACCGACCTGGAGGCCTTGACATGGGCAGCGTCAGTGGAGACAAGATGAGAAGCATTATAGGGGAGACCACCCATAGTTCAGCTCCTAGAGACATGGTGGGGTTGGAGGCAGAGAGTTTACAGAAATGCTTCATCAGCCAGGAAGTGAAGGGCAGCAGCACCAGTAGCAGCTAGCAGCCAACAGGACGCTCTGCCACCCCTCTTTTTGATTTTTTTCCTCCAGTCATTGTCCATCCTTCAGAGAACATTACTAGTTGGTGAATCCATCAGTACCCACTACCATTGTCAACAAAAGTGACTTTTGTTCTTGTTATTTCTTAACAGAGTTGAACTGAGGTATTCGTTTAAAGTGTTTTCGCTGTGAACGCATTCAATCATGCTATGCTAAACGAGGCCTATTGTTAACGTAAGTAATTTTTTTGTTGTGGGTTTTTTTTCAATTTGGCAAATGCACTTTTCATCTTAAGCTATATAATTGTTGCATTTTAAGCCGTGGTTCATTCAGACTTAAAAGGTCTTATTATCCAAGAAGAAGATGCCTTAAAAATTGGTTTTAAAAAAATACCATAGGTTTTTAAGGCATGTTTCACCAGCTTGTCAGATACTGGTGATTCCATAGCCTATGTTGTTGTACAGACATTTGCTACTTTTCTTTTTACACATTTCCTGGCAATCTGCTCCATTTCTTGTACAAGAAAATCAGCATCATTATAAGTGCAGGGGTAAGAGAGATTGTATGTTAAGACAGGGAAGTTATTGTCCACTGGAATACAGTTACTAACCTGCTGGAGATATGTACAACCTTTTGTACTGTTTACTGATCTGCAGGCAGTTGACCATGTCTGGTCTTTGTGATGCATTTGACAGTGCTGAATTTCCTCGCATACTTAGCCCTAACATGTTCAGATTCATGTCCATTCACCTATCAAACCTCGTGATGAAGTTTCCGTCTGAATTTTTATGATGGTTTTTAGTTCTCATGGCATTTATTATGGTTTGAAGTTTCTAAACATGAATTTTGTGGTAATATTCTAAGAAAAACGTTTTATCAGTGTCTTATATGCACACCTGCTAGCCTAATATCGGACAGGATATAACTGGCTATATCTGGGCAAAATCCCTTGATTCAGCACAACAGGTGGATTAGGTTTCTACTTTAAGTCATTTAAGCAAAGTTCTATTTACAAATATTTCTCCTTGACTGCCTTCTCTTTTCCCTTGTCCTTACTGCACAAACTGTACAAGAGCCTACTTTATACCGGTGATAAGAAAAGGATTGTACTGGTTGAAACACTTGTGTTTGTCTAAGAGTGATCTTTAATGTGTACTTATAGGCAAATATTATACTTTCAAATTGACTCATGTTAATTCATGGGCTGAATTTGCTTATGCACTTTTTTAGGGAAATGCTTGAACAGGGGATAGGAGTGTTATTTTTGTCTGCTGTCAAATCACCAAAGAGTAAGAAAAAAGAGCTGCTGATATTTAACTTACCATATAGACATTTAGAATAACAGTGTACCACACATAGTGAAGGGTGTCAAGAGATAGGAGGCACAGAATCAGTTTCATTTGCTACAACTAAGTGTAGCATTAGTTTATGACAATGACCAACATTATTAATTCCAGTGTGCAGTTATACTTTGTAAGTGAGCTCAGATCCAAAAATAAGCAAAATAAGTTCTAGTTACAAGATATTGACAAGGACAAGATATTCACACAGCTTGTAATTTATAACACTGGTTGGACCACATAACAAAACTATTGTACAAATATGACTAGTTTTTAAAGTATCTGAAGATCAGTTATCTGTCACAGGAAAGAGAATCCAAGTGCATCAGCAACTGTCAATATTGCAGAGATTAAAAGTTGTAAAGGTTTCTTCTTTACACTGGTTCACCAACCATGATGAAGGGAAGATATAGCAGATTACCTGTTCTTGTAAGCCCAATACAGTATTATGAGTGTTGTATGCTAGGTCTGATTTTTTTTTTAAAGCCAAAACAAAGCTCTTTTTGACATTGTACCGGTGACTCATTCTTTAAACAACTTTTTAAATTCTGGGTTTTAAAGTTGATACCTTTTTCAGCAGTTTTGCAATGCTGGTATGTTTGTACAGTCCAGTTTTTGGAGAACCAACAAAGTACAGTTTATTCCTCAAGCACATGATGCTACTTAATGGAGTTCTTTTTTTCCTGATGGAAAGAGCAAAATGAAATGCTTGGAAATGTTCTACTGCTCATTTGGCAACTCATTACTTTGCATCATGTACTAGCATTTACTGTGTGAGCAGGAAAGATGGCAGGCCTGCATCAGGTCAGTACTGCACAGCAGCACTCAGACCCCATCTTGTTTTTGTGGAGGTGGGGGGGGGGAGTAGCTGCATCTGCGTTGTGCAAGTAAGGGCAATAGTGACTGGTCTGTTTCTTGCTGCTCTTTTTAGAGTGATTGACATTGTCTGGACATTTAAGTATGCAGACATTGTTCAGTAACTTGTGGTAATGGCTTCTTGCATGTATGTGAGAAAGAGAGAGACTGCGTGAAAGAGGGCAGTAATAAATACTCTGTTGTAAAATTATTATTATTTTTGAATTGGTGAACCAAGTAAGAAGAGAGATTGAAAGATGAAATTGTCTAATTGGAGCTGTTCAGTGCCTGTCATACAATATAAGCAGGGTGCTAAGAATATGAAGAGTGGTATCCTTTTGCAGGTTTCTTACTTGAGTGCAGGGAATGTATTTTGCTGGTTTTTCATCTGCTGGGTTGAGGCGTTGTCATCAACATGGAATGCTGCAGTATAATATACTGTATAAACTCATTGCTAAGATCAAGTACAAAGGTCTTTTACTTGTGCTTATACAACATGATAGAAATAGGCTATATCTCTTAGGAAGCCTTCAGCATTCACATACATTGAGATAAAATGGAAAATCTATCACTTTTGTGGCCTAAATAAACCTAGTCACTATCCATGTGTACTCTACATCTTCACCCTAGGCTGCAGGATATCAGTGCAACATAATGTTTGAGGAATGATTTCTAAAAGAGGTTAAAACTGTGAACATTATTAGTTCTGCTTTTTTGACATAAGTCTTGTGGGCAGTTGAACTTGTACTGCGAGATGGAATTGGAAAATGCAATAAGTTTCTTTTGCAGGAGACAAATTCAGAACTTGGGTGTTACCATCCCTGTCTTGGTAGTATGCACTGTATCACTATACCACCAGACCCTCTGACCACAAACAGAGGAGACAATAATAGTAGAATTAGACAACTGAGAAGGAATATGTGAATAATAAAATGAATACCTACCTAAACTGAAGAAGTGGGGCTAAATACAATACTTGTATAAAATAAAAAATTGCAAATTTCAAAATAACAGCATAAAGACTGCAGTAATGAACCCGGTGTATGAATGAAAAATAACTAGCCCGGTGATAATTTTGAATGTAATTGACAAAGTTGTGTTTGTTGTTGTTGAGGCTGAAGATGCTTTTGCTGTGCTTTTTTGGAATATATGCCATCGGTGAACTTGAATTTTATGTAAAGAATATTCTTTTTGATATATTTTGGCTTGGAGCATACACCGATGTCTTTAAGCTAGGACCAGCAGGGTTGACAAATTACCATTTCCAAACACTAATTGTGTTCTGTAGTGCTTGATAAAATTCATGAAATACAGTTTTATTTTTTAGCCTTATGTAACAGTGAGTTTAACTAGGAATAAAACAAGCTGTTGCTGAATCAGTTCCTCACTAAAGTAATTTTTGAATATTTCTCGCCTCTCCATGTCTTATATTCCTCTCCATTTTTACTGCTCTCTCAGAACATTACAGCATCCACCTGTATTCTGTTGCCAATATCAGAACTTTCTGCCTTTGTTTTTCATGCTGAAGGTTTATCGCAGTTACTGCAAAACAGCAGTAGTTGATGAAGACAGCATCGTACTTGTAGCCTTGAAGTAGGCAGCTTCTTAGACTGTTACATTCAATCCGCCTTTGTATCCAGCAAAAAATGTGTGTTTTCTGAGAATATTGTAGCAGTATGTAGATTTATTTTTGGAAGTGTTGTATGGTTACTGTTATGAGAGATATGCAAAACTGCAAACCCCATGTTTCTGTGGTCTGTTTATATAGGTGAAACACACCTGCTTTGCTCACACTGCTCTGCACGCTGTGTCCACTTGTTCTCTAGTTAATTTGTCTTGTCCTCATCAATTTGAATTGATATGTCACATTTGCATGTAGCATTTACTTGCAAAGGAATATCTATAAACACATTCATGAGCATGCAGACAGCCACATATGTCCTCATTTAATTATGCATTTTAACTATCTTAACATAATCAGATTGTTGTCCAGATGTGACCTCTAGGCTGTCCTGTTGTCACATGTCGTGATAAATCCTTAAAACTGGAAAATTTAAGAATGGAACTTGATGCGACTGAACAGTGCACAAAATGGAAAGGCCAGAGGTTGTTGCTAGGTGCAGGTCTCTTTCCAAAACCCTCTTTTCCTGGATTTTCCCAGAATGTTTGAGGGAGGTTCAAATGTTGTACAGTCAGAGTGGAAAGCTATCTAAAGCTGTGCTAAATCCGGTGTTTAAGAATAAACAATTGGAGGTACATGTGTTTGCAGTATTGGTTAACAGACTAACATCAACTGCATGATTGTGTGTGCATGCATGTTTGCATGGGTCCCCATGCATGTGCTTCTATGTTGAAGAAAAAAAGGAGAACAGGCTGTGAATGTTTGAAGGGAACCATGTTGCGGGTTGATCTAATGGATTCCAAGGATGTATATCACTACTCATTTACAGAGGCGACAGCTTTAATATTCTTCATGTTTGCAGTAGCTACATGAAGTTGGTAATGATCTTTCTTAGATTCTTTGTTGATTTACTCATTATAGATTGAGTGAAAGGTAGAAAGATTTATCTTCTGTGAGTGATGACAAGGTCTGAATCGTCTGTGATATGCTTGTAAAGTTTTCTTACTGTCTTAATTCCCTTTCATTGCCTGTTGAGGGATGATTCCCCGACACAAGCATGTTACATTAACATAAAGCTTCTAACATTTATGCTCAAATTGTTTCCACATTGAGTGCCCAGTCATGCATGGATTTCTTTGTCCTCACGAAAGGCGTGGATTTTTTTTTTTTGAAGTGGACCTCTTGTCAAGGCACATGAGTGTTACATGTTCAGATGCTCACTGGTACAGATTGTGATAAGTTTTGTTATTTGAAATAAAACACTAAAAGGTTGGATGTGATGGATTCATTTGCTATGGGGGATTTTTTGTCATGAGCTCATTCGCCAAATTCTGTAGTTAGGAGTCCTTTTATGATAATATTTTCATGTGATTTCTGAACATCACCTCCATGTCTGTTGGCCTAGGTTGGTCCTTGATATCTTCTGCACACACTGTGCATTCTTTGCTCATAAAATGAAAGCAATAATCACTTCGGGGATTACAGTTTCAGAGCATAGGCTGCTTGAAATGCAGTAAATGGAATGTAAGTTTTGTGACAGGCCTAGAATTTTGAAGTATGCTCCTTTTTTTTTTTTTTTAAAAAAAAACAAAAAAAGGTCTTTAAACATTTGGTAAATGATGATAAAAATATTCAGATGCTTTGTACGTGTATTTTTATGATAAAGTGAATAGATGCTGATGAGTAAGAGCTTCTTTGCTGCCTTAAAACTGGATACATCAGTCATGTGCATGTGAGTTGGACAGAAACTTTTTGTCTCAGATCTTTTATGACTATTTCTGGATTAAAACTCAGCTGCAGCTGGTTAGAGCCTTTGGAGGATGTTGCACTTAGATAAGAATCAAATATAAAGTATCATCTTAAAGAAAAAGTTTTACTGTAATGATCAATATCAGCTTCATCTTTCATCTACATTAAAAAAATGAAAAGTATTAGCAAAAGCTTAGGACTTAAAACCAGCAGAAATGTTCATTTTCAATTTACTGATAAATGTGCAAATATATCAGGAACTAAGAAGTAGTTTGTAGGTTCTGCAACCTGATGGTTAGTGCTCTCACCTTTCAGAACAGGTTGCTAGTTCAAGACCTGATAAAACCTGTGGCTGGAAAATTTCCCCTTAATGCTGTTCTTAACCAAATAAATATGGATAGACATTTGAACAAGTTTGATTTTTTTTTTTTAATTTATGAAACTTGTAAAGTGCACTGATACCATGAAAACATTTTGAGCTACTAGGAAGTGATTATGTCATTTTAAAAATGTGAGTTAAGTAGCCGCTTGAAACCACTTGAAGAGGCAGCTGGACAGAACAGAAGGGGAGAGCGTTCCAAGAATACTTGGTCAAATGTTTGTCCATATTAGTCGGATTTAAATTACAGCTCTGAATAAGTTCTATCCAGCATGTGGGTGCATGATTTATCAGGGACAGTGGAAGCAAAGAATTTGATTCTGCTTTCCATGTGTCATTTCCTTGACACAGTAAACCACTTACAACTGTCTCTTTGGCCATTAGGCAATTGTAGCCTTGTTTTCTTTTTTAAGAGTGCACAAGAGATTGTAAATAAAGAATATGGCACATAATATCTTTTTGAGTTCAACATCAAGGAACTTTTGGTTACATTCACAGATATCTTTTCATGCAAGACTAGTATATCACCTAATTAGGCACAAAGGCAGTAGCACAAACCATCATAAAACTTACACTTGAAAAATTGGTAAGTAGTAACATTTTAAGTGCCCATTTCATAAAGTTGGCGGCCTTAGTTTGAAAGGGAAATGGTTAGTGATAATGCTGACCACACAGTCCTTTATAGATAACGATATAGCAAACTGAGACTGCTAGTAGTGCCCACTGCATGCTTGTGAGTTATTTTCCTTTGTCTCCAGATGTCTGTATTTGAAATTATTGAAAAATAAAAAAGAAACTAGGCTGAAAACTGTATGCTGCATTTTGTTTAAACTTCATTTCCCCCACACCACCACCACCCCTAATCACACCTATTTGGATGACTTTTAGTTTCAGCATGTGAACAAAGCTTGTATTCAGTAAAGCAAGTTTTTGATCTGAAAATTATTTTAAAGAGCCTCCCAAAGAATTTGCATTTGATTTGAGAGTTACAAGTTTCCAGATACTTTAGGTTGGTTTTGTGAAAACTTTTTAATGTTTCTGAGAAAGTTTTTTTTTTTTTTTTAAAGTGTTGCCTTTAATGATGTGTCATTGAGAATAAGTCATGCAACATGATGATCATGCCCAAAGCCAGGAGGACACACTTGTTGATCGTTCTGCTTTTTGTATCTGGGTAGGCATGTGCAATGTTTATGATAAGGGATCCTAGTTGAATGCCTGTCTGAAATAGTGGTGGATGAAGTGCGTGCTGTGTTTTCTGCATGTTTGCATTCTTTTGGCAGGGACTTTGTTGCTGTGCTGTCTGGTTCAAAAGCCTCTAGACATGTACAAATGAAACAAATCTTTCTGTTCTTTCTTTTCACAAGTATAAACCTCTTTGGTAGCCAATATAAAAAGCTTGCGCCAAGCTTCAAATGTTCACTGTTATGTGTTGATAGTTGCATATCTCACTATATTTGTTTGTGAATACATCATAAAAAGCAGCAGTAGTGTTTCTTATCCTTATTAAAGCGGATGTGTTTATAGAATCAGTGAAACTTCCTTTGATAAGCCTCTTGGGTTTTTATTGTTCAATGGTTCACTTGCTTGTTTGCAATCATAGCAATACAGTGCATTATCCAGTGTTTCTTTTTGTGCATTGAGTATTTGTACTTGTTACCATTAGTAACACTTATAGCTTGGTAAAGATACTTGATTATTGGCAAAGTTGGACTGGCTTTGGTGTGTATTTTAGTTGTCTGCAATGTTTAGTCTGGTAAGCACATTTGTTACCTATTATATACTAAATGTAAATCTGTTACAGTGCATTCACCATGTCTGCTTGCAATGATGGTTTTTGCTTGTGTTCCATTCCAGGAGGGAGGAGTGGTCATTTTGAATTCAAATTCTGTAACTCCCACTTTCCATCCTTTGAATCTACATTTTAAGTTTGAAAAGTTTGTAGATATTTGAAGATTAATGAGCAAAGCTTTCCAAATATGATTACTGCTGCTTTTAGATTTTAGAAAGTGTTTTGAACACTCCATTTGTCTGATCACTGTAAACTGACATACTCAAGTTTGTATGCATCCATCATAGTCTTGAAATCTGTACAGCACATCAATTTATATTTTTGTATTTTTACAAATACTTATCAGAAACTAGCCCTTTAAGGAACTGCAGAATTTATTTCAACAGCACACTCAGATCATTTGTGTAAACATCACGATTTATCTCAAGATTTCCTTTGCCAGACCTTCAAGTCTGGGTAGTGTGGTATTTCCGGGGTAGTTATTTCTGGATTTGCATGCATGTGTAGATCCTTAGAATTAGACTAATATGTATGAAACGGGGAAAACAAAGAAAATATTGCATGATAATTTCCACTACCTGGCTGTGCATTCATTTTTGTCCATGATGCACAGACATGCAGCTTAATGGCTCTGAAGCCATTTAAAAGATGGTGCATATTTGCACATTAATAATCATTTTGAGGACTTCTTAGATAGGTCATATAAAATGTGTTTATAAAAAAATATTTTGTTCATTCCTCATTTGCAGATGTAACTTTATGTCATCAAATGATGAATGTTTTTACTCTACAATTTTTATCTTTGTTGACCCTATAAGCACCGGGTGGGCATGTTGTTGTAAACAATTAATGTATACAATAAAGTGAAGTGACAATTTTTTAAAACTACCTTCCAAAAAAAAAAAAACACATAAATGTAATGCTTTTGGGTACAGTTATCACTTGCACCTGAGTTTAAACCCCTTTAAAGCATTTGATACTTGTACATGTCTTTTTTTATGGTGGATGTAAAAAAAAAAAAAACAATGGTCAGTTTGATCATCGTAATGTCATTGTTGTCTGGTGATTTGGATACCAGAGCTGTTGTTATTTGTAATGCAGTCTCATTCACTGTGACGTAAAGGCAGGTGTTCAGTCTTGAATCTTGAATTAAAAAAAGAAAAGAAATCATTAACAAAAGCTGTCTAACTGCTAATTTGAATGGTGTTATGTCAGTATTATTTCTTCTATTTTGTGTTGGGATTTTTTTTACATAGTTTTTAACCTGCAAAGCATAGAAAATACAATTATTATTGTGACAGACCTACGGAAGTACAACATACCAGAACCAGCACCTAAAAACGTACGAAGGTTTCCAAAATTGCTCCCTTCACTGGAACATTAAGAAAAAACCAAAATCATCGACTCTGCTGGGTCCCCTGCCATTACAGAGAAAGAGCTGGAGGCGAGACGTCACGTCCTCTGCTTTCTCCAGTCGATACCCAAATCCGACACTTCAAAATCAAATACTAAATTTGGCACAACTTTCTTACATTGTAACACCCCACCACCATAAGTATGTAGCAATATGAATCGTTGAAGCGAGGCATGCGAAGAGAATGTACTGAACCTAACAAGAAATAAAATACTACAAAGTTAAATTTAACAGTTGATAAACAAATGAAACGTTTAGGTTCAAGTTATTATAGCTTGCAAGCGATGTGGATAGTGGACTATTTTTGTTTGATATCCCTGCGCGAGTGGGTGTTTGATCGTCTGCTAAAGAGTAAATACAGGTCAAATTTAAATAAAAACAACATGAAAAAGCTAAACACATACAACTCACGCTTTATTATTGGTTTTGATTTAGTAAAATACCACGAAAATGTCTGCTAATTCATTCAACAACACTAGAAGATCCATAGTTTCTACGCATGAGCATGCCTCGCTTCAACGATTCATATTGCTACATAGGCAGAGGTATGCAAAACAGTGACGTCACTCGATCTCAGTCGCCCACCATCCTGCTCCACACTCGACCCTAATCTAAACCGATGAAGAAAAAAACAACCTAAACTATCGCTTTCACGCGGTTCGTTCAGGGTACACAAGTCTGCGCCTCAATCCGTACCCACTTTTGAAAAACCGACCTTCGCTCCCATCTAGTCAAATAGCATCAGCCGGAGATGGCTGCCTGACAAAGCTTGAAGAAATATTGTTTTTACGGAAGTGACTTGCCATATGGCGGAAATGACCCATAGACTCCTGCGCGTGCGCACTTCAAGTTGACGGCTCAGCCCAGCTGCTGAAGCATGGCAGAGAAGAAACAGCTGTACTTGTCCAAAGAGTGGCCCATTAAATGGATGCAATCTCTTGTAACAGCAAACAGTGCCATAAATACATAACCATTAGCCTAATCAGCCATCCAAACTAAGTCATGCTTAAAGACCAATCTGATTTGTTTGAGGTGGGTGTTTTTTTTTTAAAAGATATCGGTAGACATAAATTTAAGGCGTTATGAAACTTTAAGCTGTATAAATGTTAACCTCCACATCCGTTATTATAATTATTAATCATCCAGTAACAAAATACGCGATTCGCACCTGGGATCAGCAAGCACCTTTCACAACGTTTCAACAGCAGTCAACACTAAACAGAGAGAATGATCGATCGAGCGACATTTCGGATTATTCGGACACTTAAAATCTGCATTTGTCGAGCTATATAGTAGCAGTTTTTCAGAACCGGAGGACACTATATATTCCACAAATAAAACGGGTACATGTCTGAGCCCGAGAGTTCCTTATAGTTTCTAACACATCGGAGGCACACCGCGATTATATGGTGATGGCGACCACGAACGACTCTCGCATTAATATCTCCAAAAAAACGTGCGAAACGCATTTGGCAGCTGTGTGGCTGGAATGGTGCATGGAAAGGATGAGGAGCAACGATGCAATCAACCAGGGCTTCTGCTTACGCAAAAAAATTGCGTACAGTACGCATTAAAAGTTCGGAGGACACCTTCAATTTTCGTCAATGGGGTCCCCTTCAAATTTGGGCGAAGAACAGGAACCCCTTAAAAATCTGAAGAAGGGGTCCCTGGGACCCCAAAGAATTTAGCCTTAGCAGAAGCCCTGCGGCTGCAATCAATTATTTGAAACAATTCTCTGCTCGAAGAAGAATGCTCCAGTTTGTGATTGAACTCACTGAAGTAATTTTGCGATGGTGATCATAGTTATAGGCGCTTTAATTGTTCTATCCGTCAGTCTAAGTCTCTCTTGTGCTCTTAAGCAGGCGTTCAGTACAGCGTCTGGCCTTCCTTGCGTTTCTCATTCAGAAGTGAGCCAGGGAGCAGAGGGGCGATAAATGATGCAGCGGGTGGTGAGAGGAGCGTGGCAGTCACGCCGAGAACGAATTAAGTCTCTCATTGCAGACAGTGACTAAATCATGTTTTCACTACCAATTTCAAGGCAAAGATGTCAGGTCTGAAGACACTTAGACCGATGCAAGCCAAGTTCCGAGATGTTATTGTTTGCTTTACAGGACCAGGCTTATCCATTTGAAGATGGAAGGATACGGGGAAGCGGTCAGATATAGCAGAACATCTGAAATAGAAAGGTTGTTTATAAAGCGCTAGATAGGTCTTCTCGCACTATCAACCAGTCTAGATTATATATGGTTCCAAATCATGAATTTGGTTCCAATTGAGTGTCGGGTGTTTAATCAGCTGCACTATATCCGTGACAGAATGGATGCAGGGGCGGCCTTCGGCATGTGCAAGCTGTGCCCTTACACTTACAGGGCCGCCACGCCAATATATAAAATAGAAAGAGAAAAAAACAATACAGCTGACGGCAATATGGCCGTAAAACACTGTTTCTTGTTAATAAGTATGCTGTATTTATCAATGTTGCTAGATTTGGAGCAGTATAAGCTATATATAGGTATAGTATATTAATCCCCGGCCGCTCCAGGTGTTTGGACGATATGAGTCATAATTAAGTTCAAGTCACCAAGTATGACGAAAAAAAGATGAAGATGTATACTGATCGAGGAGCTTTGTAAACTAGTCATAGAAAACAGAGTCAGATACCTATATAGACTCAAATAAAGTACATATATAGCTATCTTAATGTTTATATATGATGTACTTCAATTCGTTTCGGGGTGTTTTTTTGTTTTTTTGGGTTTTTTTTTTGTGTGAAGTAAATTAAAGTAAAGATTTTTGTAAGTAAAAAAAAACTAAAGTGAATGGAATTTTAAAAGTAAAAAAAAATATTAAAACCTTCATGCTGTGTTAATATTATATTGTAAGCTTCTAATTTATTTTTGTTGTTCACGGAACGGAACACTGTCAAGGGAGATAACAAAATCCCAGTGTGTACAGGGAAGGGAGGCTATCAGCACCCTGTGCTATCTTCGCTATCACTAAAGTAACGGTATCTTCTTAGTTAAGAGCACAACCTACGTTCATTGCTTGCTTCAGTTGCTTCTACATTTCGTTTATCATTGTGCAAGGAACATTATAGCATTGTAGTGTGGAAAGCATAACGATTTCTTCGAAATGGAAAGCTACCATATGTGAACATCTGTCATTAGTATTTAGTAAGTTATTTTGCTACAAATGTGTTCCTGGTGCTTGTTTTCCACTAACGTGTTTTTACATTCAGAATAAATGTTATTTAATCAAAATAATGAATTTAAAAGAACTAGACTCCATACGCTATTCATAGTTTAGTTTTTGGGGTTTTTTGTGTTAATGTCAGTAAAGTTTTTTAACAAATGGAGTTTTGCTTGAGTGTTTAACGATTATAAGATAAGACTTTATTCCAGAGGGTAATTCGAGGCAGCTCAATAAAAAAGCACAAAAAAATAACACAATATGTTACCACAATATGTTACCACAACATATTTGTATCCGCCAGACTCATTATACGTTCATGGTTCAGATAGCTCCATTCATTTTGCTTTTCATCACTTTTTAAGTTGAGAGTAAATCCAACTGGAGTGCGTTTAAACGTGATACACTTCATTAGTTACAGGACAGCATCTGTTTCAACCCTTTTTTTTCAATTTAATGCTTCATAAGGAAGATAAATATTTTCTGCACCTTGGCTCTAAAATAATTACATACTATCTTCCACAAAACCTGATCCTAAAATAGCTGATGTTAGTGATATGTAACTAGATTTTATTTATTTTTTTTTAAAGAACATTGTGTTATCTTTTGAACATCCTTGCAACTGAGCAGTTAAACTGTACCTATATGGTCTCCCTCAATAGGCATACATATACATACACATGCTTGTGATTACTAATTTTGATTGACTATACATTACACCTTTCAGATTGCCAAAAGAGTGTTTATAATTCAAGGAAGATGAATAGTGGAAACTATGGCGCCACAGAAGGTCAGAATAACTCTCAAAGCTTTGAAAAAAAAGGTGAGTTCAAGATTGTTTCTTTTGTTTTTCCACTGTCTTTTCATGATCATGTCAAGGTTTTATTAAAGAATTTTTTAATACTAAACAATACTTAATGACTGAAAGGGGGTTGGTGTATATAAAGAAAAATACTTGCCTAATGACTGGTCATGCTCAGTCCATCATCTTCATATTGGCTGCTAGAAAACGTGCTTTTTAGACTCACAGCTAATATGACAGTCATCTTACAAACTTTTAATTTATTTTTTTTTTCTTTTGGTTATTATCTGCTTAGCAAGGTTAGTGTTATTTGCTGTTGGTTTGTACTCAGAATATGTGTGCAAGCTGCAGGACTAATTTACTGCAAAGAAACTTTTTTTTTCTATTGTTATACAAATTTTGTCTTGTTAAACATTAAACTTTATGACTTTACGTATCCCAGAAGGTAATTAAAATTTAATTAAAGTGATAATAAACTATATTTAAATAAAAACAAATACTTATCCCAGAGGGTAATTAAAAAGTAATTAATGTAATGATATAATATTTAAATAAAAGCTATGAAATGAAATATAAGTATATATAGCAATTAACTACATATATTGAATATAACAATACACTTCATTTTTTTTTTGCCTCTGTTCCCCTTATGTTGTGACAACTCCGTTGTAACAGGTCATGGCTACTGGTCTGTGCATATCACCATCATTAAAGTTAGTTTGTAAAGACCTCTGCTTTATGCTGTTTCAAACACGATTAGACAGAGAAAGAAGACAATATTATTAATAATAAAGAGTATTTGAAAATATGCATATCCCTGCTGAACAATGAGTTCAGTGGACTGGACCAAAAAAAGAGAGTACAATACAAAGATAAAGAAAAGGGAAAGTGGGATCATCTTGTGAAAAGAGAGAACAGTAGAGGGCTTAAGTTGACCATTCAGCCTTGTGATTTCACAGTCCAAGAATTCAGAAAAAGTGCTGTTCTGACCTGCATTCTGTGAAAACAATGTCATTATCATATGATAATATTAAAAAGTGATGTAGGTATGTAGTGGACTGTGTACTCCAAGAAGGATAGTGTCTTCATACAGCATCAACCATAATTTGTTGCCCATATATATAGGCAAAGATGTACAGTTTGAAATGCAGTCTCAGTCTTATTAAGCCTTTAACAGTTTTTTTTATCATGAGCTTATTTCATTTTTATTGTGTGAACTATTAATTGTGGCTGTATGTTTTGGATTCAATATTTTGTCTTGAAAGCATAAGTGATTTCTCACGATGCTTTTTGTTTGTTGTTGGTTTCTGTTTTTAATCTAAGAAAAATTTGCAAAGGAAGAGATTTCACTCTGAGGGGGATTACTTTGTTGATTTTTAAGTGTTATATTTCATGCCTCAGTTCTTCTCTCCTCTTAATGCTGCTTGGATTGCGATCTAGCCAAGATGTTGGAAAGTGATCAGGATGAAGATGTACTTTTTGATGTTCCTGGCAGGCAGGGGGAAGGTGGGTGTTCAAAAATTCCTTTTCACTCCACCACAGGTGGCTTAATGTCAGCCATCACCCCTATTCCATCTCATGGCTTGCTGTGGGGAGGAATGTACACCTGTTGAGTTGTGTGTGTACACGTGTGAGTGCGTGAGACAGATATTGTTCAGCTTATTGTGTCTGCATGCGTTGAGCTTGCTGCTTGCAGGGGCTATAAAATGCTTTTATTATTATTATGATTACTGTTGAGAGTGCCTTAATAGTTGCATGTTTAAGAGCAGACCTGGGCAAACGCCGACCCGCGGGCCGGATCCGGCCCGCTTCCTGTCTCTGACCGGCCCGCCCGCTGGCCCGCCCGCTGGCCTGCCCGCTGGCCCGCCCGCCAGTATATATACTATGTATACAGTATTGGGTAACACTGAGTTAACTATATTAGTCCGGCCCTCTAGAACCATCCCAGTTTCTCATGCGGCCCCTTGGGAAAATTAATTGCCCACCCCTGTTCAAGAGTATTGTTTTGTCCCCAATTTATTGTGCGTATTGGTTTGTTATGGTGATGCTAATTAAGTTTGTTGAATTTTTGAATTTCTCTTAATTACTTGAGCTCAATGTAATTTTTCCTGGCCTTTTTCCATATTTTAAAAAAAGTTTTATGCTTTGAATCAAGAGATAACTGAAGGGTCAATCTGAGAATGTGGGAAGGTAATTTGTATGGGTGATTAATGTGAGCTAAAGTTGATGTAAGAGAATGCACACCTGCACAGATACATTGATGTGTGAATTTAAGACCACGGTTCTCAACCAGTGGTATGCGTACCCATTGTGGTACGGCAAGGGTTTGCAGGGGTACGCAGCGACATAAATAAGCACACACCATCATGAAGATAAGTTCTTTTACGAGCGAACTTACTTGCAAGAGGTACCCACGGAATACATTCACCCTTTGGAGGGTACAGTCAGGAAGAAGGTTGAAAATCTCTGATTTAATCTCTGAAATTCTATTTTGTTGAGATGATGATGATGATGATGATGATGGTTATATGATGAGTCTGTATTTTTTAGTTATTATCTGTATTTGTACGCCAAAGGAACTTGGGGAAAAAAGAGTGCACCCACTTTCAGATGTGAATCCACCTATGCATGCGTTTCCCTTCCTTACCCATATAGCTCAGAATGAAGATTAATATTTGCCCTTTAATGTCATATAAGCGTCTCTATCAAAATTAACTTAAGCTTTCAATGTTTAATGTCATGGTTTGCTTATTGTATGAAAAGAATCACTGGTGTATCTTTATCTCTGCTGTTGTCATTAAAATTAACAATAAATGTGCTATTTTATATTGTATCTACATTCTAATGCAGACTTTGTTTTAAAAAGGCAAAATTAATTGTTAATGCATTAATAAACTAATTATGAACCCTAAAGCATCTTGATGGTCATATTTTTTAAAGATAACTGTATCTAGGCTTGTCTAATCTGATTGGAATGTCCTAACTGATGCTTTGATTTTAACACCTAAGGTATAGGGTTAAAGCTGTCATTAAAATTTAAGTTTTCCAAATATTAATCTATGTGTTGCTCACATTTGTATTCGATGCCTACCTCGAAAAGGTGTGTGCTCGTGCTCTTTCATGTAAAGTGCTTTGAGGCTTGTTTCAAGTGATGTAAATGTTGCTGTAGTTGTTTCCCTAGCATTGTTTACATGTGTATTGTTCTGTTTGCCATTTTGACCCACTTTTGTTTAATTGTCTGATATTGATTTTGTGCATCATGTGGTGTCCATTTTTGTCAGTTATCTTTTATTTCGTTTAGTTCTTTTGTCAGATATGAGGTTATACTACAGGTAGGGTAATGTAATACATGTAATATTGCACTATGCAAGCTCTCATGGTGATTTTATTTTAAAAATAACAGGAAGACACCAGCATAACTGGATATTTGTGATAGCAACATACTTATTATAAGTGAATAAAGTAAGGTAATGCCATAACCTCTTTTAGGTCGTTGGGGATAGGATGGGGATAAAGGGTATTATAAATAACACTTTTCTCTAAGCCAGATTTTTGTGAGGGCAGTGCTAATGTCCTCATCCTCTCTCTGCTTTTATCTTTTTCCATCCCACTACAAAATAAGATACCCAGTCACAAAAGCTAAGTTGACTGCACCATACAGGTATTGAACCAGTTATGTGCCTCCAGCTTCAGACGTCAGTGCTCTAAGCAGTTGGCTGCTGCTTCCTCTGTAAGTGAATACACTACATTTATTTGTACAGTTGTGACATTTGCTTATTAATGATGCTAATTTGTCAACAGATGAACATTTACTTAGGAGCCCAAAAGTCAGCGAAAAGAAAGCTGGAGCTAGACCTGTGCAAAAAATCAAAGTATGTGTAACTGCTTCTTATCTTCTAATATTACAGTCAATTTTATATAAGCTTTTTTTAAATTCATTCAAAATTATGAAGCTTTGCATTTTATATTTTTTCCTTTACAGCAGGTGTGCATGTGTGTGTGTTTGCTGACCTAATTGTGTATTCCAGTCAGTACGCATAATAGCATATGGTGATGCACTGTAGCATGAAGTATTACAGAAACATAATTTGTGTCCTGCTTTGTATCATTTGTATACTATGGTATGTTTGAGTTTTATCAAATCAATTTTTTTTCAGAACTTCTTTAACAGAAAGTCTCAATACCCGACCAGTGTTTTCTTCATCTTAGGTACAGAGTTTTGTGAAAGATTTAGCTACTATGGGCTGAGAAGTAAGTATTTTACACAAGAAATACAGATTTATTTCTACCTTTAAAAAAAATAAGGACTCTTCGTGTGCATATGGGCATGCATGTACACACATGCACATAATCATTTCTTTATATAGACTGATCTTTATCTGCACTTTCAGATGACCTACTTTAAATCTTCTTTCCACCTAGGTTGTACATTTTTGTGTATCAACAGTAAGTTCTCTGGCATAGGGTGTAAATGCTGACTAAAAACATACAACTGTGTCACTGGGTTTCAGTGGTGATTCTAAATTCCTGGTGCTGTATAACACTGTAATCTGATAGCTTGCTATAGTCTTATGATAGCTGCTTGACCGTCTG
This sequence comes from Pomacea canaliculata, assembly GCF_003073045.1. NCBI lineage: Eukaryota > Metazoa > Mollusca > Gastropoda > Architaenioglossa > Ampullariidae > Pomacea > Pomacea canaliculata. Next base: position 6,441,039 of record NC_037590.1, on the reverse strand, counting down.
TTTTGGAACTTGAGGAAATAAAGAGAATTCCCTTTAAAGCTGATTTCTCTTTGATCTTCCTCAGGCATTCTGGTACTGTATCTAACACAGTGGCTTGGTATGGGCAAAAATGCGGCCACAGCCATGTTTCATACCTTCAGCTTTTTTGCCTACTTCTCTCCCATATTTGGGGCAGTCATTGCTGACAGCTTTCTAGGCAGATACAGGTTAGTAAAGCAGTTAGTTCACATCACATGATGTCCTAGTCAAATACAGGATGATAAAGCAGTTTACATCATTTGATGTCCTAGGTTAATTAAGGAATTAGTTCATATTACATGTAAATAAATAGGTAAACTACCATATTTCTTTTGTATTATCTATGCTACTATTGTCTGTTAGGTTGGTTACAGGAAATAATCCTTGGAAAAGTAATATTCTGTATATGTATAAGGGCTGTGGAGGTGCAAGAGAGAGTGAGTGTGTTTGGTAAGGAATATGTGTGGGTGCTGGCATATAATGATATTTCTCTGCCTACATTTCAAGGCAAAAGCAAGTGTACTTATATATTGAAAGCATGTGTAGTGAATTTTAGAACATGGCTGTATCAGAATTGCTGCTTTATTGAAGTGATTTACAACCATTTTGCAAGTTTTAAAAGTGTGTGCTTTTTTTATGTTGTATCATTATCTGTTTCAGAACTGTTCTGGAAACTTAAAATGCGTATTGATTTGGCTTAGTTAATGTCCTTTTTAGGATCATTTAGCATATCTAAACTTTAGCACTGACTAATTCTAGTCATGCTGAAATCAGTTCTATGGCCATTTTGTATGTTTATCAAGGTATGATATAGATGATGTTAGTGTCTGTCTCTGGTTCTCTCAGTACATTTCAGCAGGGTATCCTCTGCTTTCTGTGATTATCTTTTCCAGGACCATTCTGTACATTTCAGCAGTGTATGGTTTGGGATGCACCATTTTATCACTCACAGCTTTGCCACCACCAGAAGTGTGAGCATTCATTTTTGTGTGTGTGTGTGTTTCTACGAAGGAGAGAAAAAGCAATATATATATATCTACATATTTTAGCAGAATTTTAAAATAATTTTGTTATCTATACATTTTTTGTAAGGACACAATTCAAACAGTAAAAGCAATGGGGTTGTTGATGAGTTTGTAGGATTTCAGATTTTTTTCTTATACATGGTTGAATCTGTTTCTGTTATGTCACAGACCTGGTCCAGTTATAGGACTACTACTCATCTCTCTGGGCACTGGTGGCATCAAGCCATGTGTAGTAACTTTTGGAGGTGACCAGTTCACCAGTGACCAGGTAAAAAAATTAAGAAAACTTCAACTTTGGCAGCTTATCGTTAATGTAATATGTGAAGAGAGAATATTAACAGGTCCTGTTCATATGAAAACAGCATCTCAGATTAATCTATGGTAGAATCATGTCTGACAGTGTATCAGGGAAGTAGTCAAAGGAAATCCCTGCCAAAAAGTGTGCTACTTTAAAAAAAACAATACTTTGACAGCATCACTAACACACTATGTAGAGTTTTGATTAGATCTGATTGTGAATTGTCTTAATGTTACTAATCCTCATTTTACTTAAACTGACACAGTGAATGTTACTCCTATAGGTGAAGCTGCGCAACACATTTTTCTCAATATTTTATTTAATGATCAACCTTGGAAGTGTTATATCGACTCTTATCACTCCAATTCTTAGAGGTGAGTTTTTGCAATTTAAATGTTTCTTTAAAATTAGGTTTACTTTTTCTAATAACTTTTTATGTCAACAAAATTGATTCACCATCAATTATTGCAATAAGATCAATGGTAAAAATTGCATCATAATTTTGTTGTTAAAGAGCAATGATTTAATCCAATATTTATTTAACCATTCTGTTGATTCAGTCAGAGATATCCTCACAAATTTTCCTGAATCAAAGTGCAAAACAGTAATCATATTAGAGGTAACATTTTCAGGTCTATCTTTTTATGTACTTTTTTGTATTTTACCAGTTCAGCTCTGTTTGTTTATTTATTCATTTATTTTGTTGGCATGCTCCTGTGTAATCATTAAATTCAGTTTCTACCGCTCTGCCTTTTGTCAGTGATCTCTTACATTTAAGAGGATAAAAATGTGTCTTGTTGTAATTATATAACAGTGTATATTTTACCTCTTTCAGCGGATGTGCATTGCATTCAAGACAGTTGTTACCCTCTTGCATTTGCTGTGCCTGCATTACTTATGTTTATATCTGTTGGTGAGTGAGTTTTCCTTTTCTAATACCTAATTGTGCTAGAAGGCAGAATTTATATAGGTGAAAACTAGGTGAATACTGTTCAGTTTTAAATAGTTCAGCCTTTATTTTTGTTACAACTGACATTTTTTATTTTGATTTGTGGAACACACTTTTGGGACATTCTTGTAACTTTAGTATTAGCAGTAAAGATGAGTTCACATTTATCCAGAAAAAGCATAAAAGGAATGCATCATTAAAATAATGCATACTTTCTGTTAGTTTCTTTTCATCTATAATACATTTTAATATGTTTGTACTGTTAATTTTCTGAATTTATACTATTTAATTAAATCATGTTCTCAGAGTCAGCAATTTACAATTACTTGAGTATGGAAGCCTAAAAGAGCTAACTTTGACTAAAATTGTAAAGGGGACATCATGTCCCTCTTCTGCTTAAAAAAGGCTGATATATATATATGGAGGTAAAATTGGGAGAGGGGCATTATATCCCTCTATTATTAAGTACTTGAACAGTGTATTGAATGTGGTATCATGTCTTTCTGCTGGCAGTAATATTTTTTGCTGGGCGACACCAGTACAAACATGTTCCACCAACTGGAAGTCTTTTCACAAAAGTGTTCAAGTGCATCCTGGTAAGCTGTGTATTGATGATCTTATTTCATCTTAGGTCTTTTTATGAAAGTGGTCAAGTGCAATCTGGTATGATATATAGCAACAGGCTTATTCCATCTTTTGTCTTGATAGTAACAATGTTCAAATGCAGAAACTTGAAGGCATGAATAGAAAAGCTAAGAAAAAAATGCTGAAAAGCACTGCTGGTAAAAAAAAAATTTGCAAGATGTTGTTTTTAACCTCCTTAGTGTGGCATTTTTTCCCTGGGGACAAAAATATTTCAAAAATAGTGCTACAATCCATGGCAGCAGAACACTGCTTCAAGTGGTATTCCTATTGCTAAACTTGAGGCCAAATCTCTGAGTTATGATCAAGGTTAAGCATTTTGATGTAAACTTTTTTATCACAGGTAATGCTAAGCGTTAATGTTAAGTTGAGAATCAGTGAAAAAACATATTTACTGGTTATATTGACGCAGTCTAGTAATGCAGTGGTAAACCATGGATAAGTTTATAATGTCTTGGGTTCAAATCTTGTCTCAGGACTTTATCTTTCTCCTTCTTATGAATTCAGAATCTCTGTTAGCTAGACGCATTTTTTACCATGAAATCAGCTAAGCCACCTTGTATGAGTGGCTGCAGATGCTGCCTCCATGATTATAGCTAGTTCTGATGAGCTGAATACACAGTCTATATGTTTTGTGTTTGTGATGTTAAAAGGCTTATGTATCACAGTAGTACAGGCTGGTTGGTTGGCTGGGATGTGCTTCCAGCTAGCTGGAGGGGGAAGAATAGTGAAAGAGGAGGACATTGACATACCCAGAGAAGACTACCAATTGCCAACCTTGTAAAGTTACTAGTGTCACTTTGACTATAATACTGCTGTATTATTTCCAGCATGGCATCCAAATGAAATGCAAGTACAGCAAGTATCAGGAAGGAAAAAACCATTGGCTGGAGTATGCAGGAGATAAATATGAGGTTTGAGTTTTTTTAGAGGTTTTTTTTTTTTCGGAAAAGAGAAATTTGCATGTTAAAAAGTTAGTGACAGCCATCCTGGTGTTTGGTAATGATAATGGTGGTGATAATGTAGACAGTTATAGCTGTGCCTTTGAGTACTTTTGGTAATGGCTCTTCCATGCCCCTTAGTGGCTGTCATTCTAGTATTTAGTATACATGCAGATCCTGCTGCATGCACCTGATAGTAGCCTTATTGGCCTGATTTTAAATGCATCTACATTGAGAAACTCCTTCAGCTACATGATCGTGGAAAGAGACCTACCAAGAAGCTGGTGTTCACAGAGGGTTCCAGCAATTTATTGCAAGATGATAACATATTTAAATGGCATAATTATCATCATTATTCTATGAAACATTGCAATATGCGCTTGTAAAAATCATTACTGCTAACATACTTCTGTGTTTTCCAGATGTCATTTATAGAAGATGTGAAACGGTTGTTGAATGTTCTATGGCTGTTTCTACCTCTGCCTATATTCTGGGCTCTCTATAATCAGCAAGTAAGATTTTGCCAATGTTTGAGCAAAGTATATTTTCATTTTTGATTTACTTTGATGTTTTTGTGCTTCTGGGCTACCTTGTAATAAGTTTTCAAAAGAATGCTTGGATTCCTTTCACAAATACACTTTTGTAGGTTGAAATAAACATGGAAAGATTTTTTATATTTTAAGATAAGAAAAAAGGTGAAGCCATAACTTTGAGAGGCTGATGAAGAGAAATAGGCATCTGGTTAGATTATATAGTCTGTACTCATGAAAACTTCTATAAGTATTATGCAGTACTAATAAATAAAGAGAATGGCATCCTTTATCGTTCATACTGCACCTCCCTCAGTGGTAGTGTGTGAGGAGACTAAAACCTTTAAGGACAATATTTGGCAGGGTTCCAGATGGACTTTGCAAGCAGCAGAGCTGGATGGCAGGATGGTAAGCCTGAAAACATACATAAACCTTTCATGCTCATTTCCTGCTATTAATATGAATTAAATTACCTTTAGATTTCAAAATGTGCATGGTGCCTGTCTACCATGTCACTTTCTGTAATAGGGTACAGCTGCACTGGTATGCAAATCCTCATATCAAGCTGAATTTTATTGCATACATAAATGTTACTTTGTAATACAGCCATCCTTTCAGCAATAATTTGTGAATGATTGTCATTTCAGATTATCAGCAACTTCACGGCTGTTTTATATTTATTCACAATACAGATTGTCATATTTATTCTCAATGCAGATTGTCAATATACTGTTGCTGCCAGTCTGCACCTGTACGAGGGATGTTCCATTTCCACCTGAATCAGTATTTTAAGCGCTTTCAACGAGTTCAGACCATGTGGACCTAATAGTGATTTTTCTGGGTGTTTACGTCTGGGTGTTTCCATGTTTTTTTTCATAATTTTTCCCCTTCTATTTTTCCCAGGATGGGGAAGAGAAGTAAGTCGATGCATGCTCCACCAAGTGATTCACCAGCACTGTCAACTCATGACTTTCAAGTGAACAACTGTCACGGACTGGTTTTGGTGATTTGGCAGTGGTCATTTCAGCTGTAATGACGAACATTATGAATCAAGGCCTAGAACATCAAGAGATCCAGACAATGCTGACATAGTTCGTGAATTCCTGGAAAGTGATGGCCACGCGACCATCATGGAGATGGAGCTGGGAATTCCTTCTACAAGTATTCACAGTATCAGCCATCACAATTAGGGCACAATGTAGTCAGCTCACTGGATGCCAAGGTTGCTGGTGGACCAGCAAAAGAAAACATGTGGACTAGTGGAAGGAATTCTTGGAACATTAATCATGGGCATTCTCCTGGCTTCAGGCTCAGGTATAGAATGTTGATTTTACAATATGGACCCTGAAACCAAGGCCCAGTCCATGATTTGGTCATTGCTGGAGTGAGGAAACAGCTAAATTGATGCCAAAATCGACATTTTTGAAGTGTTTTCAAAAATGGATCCATAAGGCCAGAAAATACATTGCCATTGGCAGCGACTATGTTGAAAATGTTTAAAAAGAGTTGAAGAATAAGAAAAAATTTTTAAAAATGTCTCCAGGTTCATTTTATTGCCAGTTCCGGGCGGAGGTGGAACATCCCTTGTACATGTGCAGACTGGCAGTATACAGTTTACATGTGTAGATTGGCAGTATACAGTATACATGTGCAGTTTTGTTTCTTTTCTCCAATATTATTCTAGGGAGCTCTGGGAAGACTGAAGCCAGACCAGCTACAGGCACTAAATCCCTTGCTTATAATCCTTCTGATTCCAGTTTTTGAAAAAATGGTTTATCCTTTATTGGAATCTTGCCGCATCCCAAACAGGTAGGCTAGAACACTCCCACCAGTTTTGTTTGTTTGTTGGTTTTTTTTTTCTGGGTTTTTTTTTGTGTTCTGTTTTGGTTGTTCTCCACTTTATTTTCACCAATTTGAAAACATGTGATCTTTCTTAGCAAAGCTAGACACAGCTTTGCTTTGGGTGCTCTGAATAGGAATTGGTAATTGTAAAGGCAGACAGTTCACTTTCAAGTGATACAGCATTGAATTGCCATGGCCTAGCTCTATAACTTACATAAGGCAGTAACTAAGATAAATATGATATTTTAATATTACAGCAAATAATAAAAAATTAATTTCCAGTGGAGACCATCCATGAACATTTATTTCTCTCTGATCTCAAAATTTATGGAATATATATGGAGTATATATATCTACTCGTTATGAGCAAATTGCTTATTAATGCTGACATTTGTTCTATGTTTTTTTTTTTTAGCAATATTACTTTAAGGTTAAACTCATTCATAATAAGAAAAAGTTTTTAAAAGTAATTTTTAAATTGACGTACGTATTAAAAGTTTTTCAATTTCTGGACCTTAGAAAGGCATGATTTGAGGAAAAGGGGAATGAATACCAGAGAATATGATAGGGTTCTCTTATCTTCTTTTTGCAGCCAATTACAACGCATGGCAGCAGGCATGACATTTGTTACCATTTCATTTTGTCTGGCAGGACTGGTGCAGATTAAAATTGATGTGAGTGATTGCATGTAACTCTTGAGTTGTGATGCTGGAGATACTGTATGTCACATTAGCATCAGTACAGGTGTAACACTAGCACTGATACATTTCATAAGAGCATTCTGTAAACTGTTTCATATAAATACATGTAGCAGGATTGTTGATTATATAAGTCACTCAGTCACAGTTTATGAAAGGATACGTAGGAGAAAGAACCACGATTAATTTTAAAAAAACATTTGCATTAAGTGCAAACTCTTCTTAATAATAATAATCATATTATGCCAACTGTCACACCAAGTCTGGACTTTTCAGTATTGTCTTTCATACCAAGATTTATTTTTCTTCATTCTGTCTATTCACCATTCTCATAGAGAGCAAGCACTTCCAGCTTGTATGCTTTAAATCAGTTGAAACACTTGTATCCTTAAATAAATGCTTGTGTAATATTTTGACATTTTAATATGAGATTTAATATGAGATTCGTTGTTATCAAAAAGGAAAAGCCAGACTACCAGCATCACCATGCACAGATGGAGATCAACAATACATATCATTACTGTACAGTTTACATTGTGAAGGCTTCGGCCACTGGGAGAGTTGAAACCAGATATTAATCAAGCATTTTGCATACAAATGAGTTTGAGCTCTTTCTGTGCAAGGTGATGTCTGTAGGTAAGCATCTCAAGACTGGAATGGAAGTATGCACCCAAATTTGGGTAAACAAAATCTTGTGCCGAGCTTTTCTGAATCACTAGAAAAGAATTTTGTACCCCACTAGTCCTTTGTAGTTGAATACATGGCCCACAGAAAAGGCAGGTATTAAAATACTATGGGTTTTTTTCTCACTGCATTTGTTTAGGGGCAGAGGGTAGCACAAAGTGGAGTTGTTTTTATTGTTGTTGTTTTTTTAATCAATGTTGTTTATTAGGTAAACATAAATTTACTCATAGCATCCAATTCACATCCTGTAAACCTGTAACAGGACTTAAAAGACACACCTTTGTCAGGAAATGCTGGCTACACCATTCTCAATGCAGCTGACTGTCCCATCCATATTGATGGTACCCCATCACCATTCTTCTCTGGCACCATACATCCTCTTCAGGTTTGTGTCAACCCATGGAAAAGATTGCACCAAGAAAGTACATCTGATCATAAATGATGCTGCATTTGGCAAGCATGCTGTATAGTTCGTAAATTATGAAAATGCTAAAGTTTTGCACAGTTTTAGTAAAGATACAGTGTCTAGTAAAAATACAAAAATATTTTATTTCCCATTCAAATAGATTTGTAGCAATCAAGTGCAATGTGACTGTTATTAATATTTGAATGTGTAGACTGCTGTTTGCATGAGTTATGCTTAGTATATATAGGTCATAATTCAAAATTTACAGTGCACATTGTCTAAAACTATGCAAAGTACATCATACCATGCAAGCAAGTGTGTATATGTGTGTTGTTTAACACGTTTCCACTCAAAGATATGTACCTATTCAAAGCAAATATTACTTCATATTCATTCAGAAAGATTTGTTGTTTATGTAATGTTTTCAGAGGTGATGAAGACCCACAAATGTAAAAGATTGAACAAGAAAAAAATAATGTTCTATTTTTTCCTCTTTTTTTTTTTTGCACAGGCATCACCTTACCAGCTGACTAGTGCAGGCCAAAAGGAAGTATCACTTAGCTGTGAAGATCAGACACAGTCTTTTTCAGTCAACATGGAGCCAAACAAATCTTGGCGCTTGATTTTGACTGGAACTAATAATTCCTTGTCTTTAAGAAAAGTATGTGGTCGGCCACATGTCTGGGAGTTTGATCAATAATCCATAGGCTTTAGAAGTGGTGGGAAGTTTGACCACCTGTTTTCAGTGCAATAGTTTTATGATAAGTTCATAATTTAGAAATAATTTTTGCTTAGTCCAGAAATAATATAAATTTGTGTATTCTTTGGATGGTGTGGGATTATTACAAGTTAATTTTTTTTTTGTTATGAAAATGTTTATTTTGTTGTCTTAAGTATAGCAAGCTGAATGTGTATTGTGTGTGAACATGAAGAATGTTTTCTTTTGGGCTGGGATCAGATGAATTGTGATACCTGAGCACTGTTTCACTATCACTTACAATTTTACTTTGTAGAGATGTTTGAAAAAAGATATGTCAGAGAACTGCTGAATGAGATTATCGTTGCAGTAGGTGGGGAATATAAATATTGTTGCCTGAGTCTTCCATTCTTTTTTTTTAATAGATAAATTAATTACTTCTTAATGGTAATTTACAAAGCTCATTGTCTGAGTATTATTTATAGATCAGAATGAAAATATAACTTCTTCAGGCTTCAAAAAATGGAAAATTTGTTTTCAGTTTGAAGACAGAAGGCAAAAGAGCTCAGATGGACAAGCTCTTGTGAGGTAGGTGGCATTAAATATCCATACCAATAGTCATTTAATATTTCATAAAAGTGAGACCTGCTTGTTCCCCACCACACTATTTTAAACTCACTGCTGAATATATAACTATTTGGGAAAAATTTGTATAATAATCATGTAAACATAGTCACATTTAATAGTGTGTCTCAAATGTTTCCTCCATCTGTTGGTGCTAACTTCTATTTATGAAATTGCCATGCACAGATAGGAAAGATGTGAAAAAGCACTCACTAACACATTTTTTTAAATTAAAGACAAGCTTGAAAAGACAGTTCAGCAAGCTAACATGGTGCTAGATCTTTGTAAGTGTACATCAGGTAATGAATGGGATGAAAAACAAGATATCATTTTTCTTTAGTGAAACATTGCGAAGAGTTTTGGTCAGAAAAAGAATACAAGACTGATTAAGCTTTTTTGTCTCCTTTTGCATCAGCGTTGCAGACTTTTCTCATTTGAGCCATACTTGGTATGATGTTCACATTGTGCCCACCAGTAACTCAAAGGCCAGATATGTCAATTTCAACATCTCCATGAACAACGCGACAGAATTTCAGGAGCTGGAACCAGGAGAGTATGTAATAATCACTTAAACAAAGCAGCAGTGGAAGGGAGAGGTTGATAATTGTACAGAATTACACCATTTGTCCAGCTTCCACCAAATTTATCATTTCTTCTTTGACTGTGCCAGATGACATGACAATAGGAGATAAAGGATGCACTAACTCTTTAACCATCTAAAAGTTGTCTCCCTGATTGTATGCTAGCATGCGCCTGGCGGGCAGAACATTCTGCTAGTAAGGTAAGCAACTGCCCTGTAACTGTAAAAGATCAAATCCAAGGCCAGTCCACCAGTTTTTTCCCGACCAACACTCTACCCAAACAGCAGGGAGGTCAGAAGGGCCTTGATGTCACGTCATCTGGTATGTCTCGAAGAAAGAATTCACTCTCAAAATTTTTTCTTTGACTGTACCAGATGACATGACCGTATGACAGTAAAGATCAGGTGGAGGGAAGAAACAACCACCTGAGAAGCAGGAGGTGGCCTGTTGCGCGGTATTTATCAGCCACAATAGTGCAAGAGAACCAGGGTGTGTAAAAGGTTTCTCAACAAACAAAAACAACCAAATCAAGCATCTGATCACTGCAGAAAAACTTACATTGAAAAACAAGCGCAAAGGCTGACGTCTTGGGCGCACAAACACGAAGCAACTGAGATACCAGCAAAGAAAGACGACGCAGGTATCAAGGACACCACTAAGAACTGGACAACAAGGCTTGAGGAAACCGTAATACAGCTGGATGAAAGCATTGTGCACAATTCCCTTCATAAACCACGAACAACAGGAACTCCAGACCAGATATGATCATGAATACTTAAAACCGACATCATTTCAGAGAAACTAAAAAATCCTATGGCAGCAGGAAGCCTTCAAACCCCTTCAGTAGTTACATCCCTCATTGCCCACTGATCTCCAGTCTGGTCTCCAACCACATTTAGCAATGATAGCCAGTCAGGAGACAAGATAACTTGTGCAGTGTTAGGTACCTTTGCTGATAAAACATAATGAATGCTCTTTTCTTACTCTGTTCCATGAGCATTACTTCTTACACCACCAACCATAAAATTAATAACAAGAAGAAAACTCAGAACAAGTACAGTGTAAGAAGCCACATGAATGCTTTTGCCATCAAGATTTTATTCAAAAGAAAATTATTTATGATCGCAAAAACACCTAAATTTATGTTCATGTGTGTGTGTGCACAGTTAGTAGCTTCTTGAATTTGATGCATTATAAGAATAATTAATTTTATCTTTTTTTTCCTGATTCAGAAGGCTTTTGAAAGTAAAAGGATGGGGCTCAGGGATGCAAGCAAGTGGTATTATTTGTTTTTGTGTGGACATAGTCATCATTCATGCCACCATCTCACTCTGGTGGTGCTAATCTGTTTTGAGTTATTTTTTGTTGTTATATCTTTCTTAATTGTTTTTACTGGCTAGTTATGATGTAGCTCTACCTGCAAAGGACCATGAGGGCCACATCACATGGAAGAAGTCTGGACAGCCATTTACTTTAGGCAGTGGAGGAGTGTACACAGTTGTTCTTCTTGACACTGTTTATGGAGAGTCTGCTAACGTGAGTGCTTTAGTTAATCATCAGTTACTTTAGGAGGCACATTTCAGTGCTTGCTGTAGCCAGCTAGCATGTGTATGAAGGCATAAGTGATGGGATGATGTACATGAACTTCATATTTTACACCTACTAGTGTGCAGCATCACACCTGCTTGTTCATGTTTGCTTGTGTACACACACGCACACACATATTTTAGTTTCCTGAAGCAAGTAAACAAATATCTTTCATATCAGTGTGTCTTGGTATGTAATGAAGAAAGCCATGTTGATATATGTGTTCTGTTTATAACAAAAACATAAATTTAAAAGTCCGGACTGTGTAAACTGTAATGAACTGTCCATTACCATATGGTACCCTGTGAGAGACATGCATGTGCCACCAGTCATCAAAAATTCTCATGAAAGTAACAAGAAGTAGTTCTAAATTATAAAAGACAAATTAAAGATATTGATGACTGTTTTACTCCTGTTGCTAACAGGTGAGCGTGATAGTGTTCATGACGGTGCAGGAGAATTCCTTGTCTATGTTCTACATGGTACCTCAGTATATTGTCATCACAGTTGGGGAAATTATGTTCTCCATCTCAGGCCTTGGATTTGCCTATGCACAGGTAATTTATGAGAATAATTAAAAAAAAAAACAACCAGAAATTAAAAAGAAGGGTTACAGATTATATTGATCACCTTAACTGAGCTGAGGATAAAAGTCATGCTAGTTTTTATCTGTTCTTTATCTCCAACTGGAAGCTAATAAGACTTAAAATTTTGCAGATCTGACTCTTTTATTGCAGAGCTGAATATCAATATTTTAAGCTGTTTTTGCATGACATATTTTGTTAAATTGGAAAGCTATGACTAAAACTTTTTTATGCATGTGGGCCGCTGTGACTATGCCTCAATAGATCAATGTACAATCATTGTAGATTATAGTCTTTGAGCAATTTCTCTTTTGCAAAGAAGTACACGATACAAAAACCACATTGCCAAGTGCAGTGTTTGCACCATAATGTTGTGGTTATGACAGGCCCCTCAGTCCATGCGATCAGTGGTGCAGGCAGCATGGTTACTGACCACTGCCTTTGGTGATTTAATTGTGGTCATTGTGGCTGAGGTCAGACTTCTGCCAAACCAGGTGAGTGGTGGCAGAGTTAGCTGCTCTTTTCTGAAATATTCATTTGTTGCTTTTGCATGCTTTTGTGAAATGCTCAAGTAGGTGCAGAATGACAGAAGCACTTATGTTTCTAGTTTTTTTCTTTAGCCCTAGCACAGAATGTGTCTCTGATTTTCGTAAAAGATTATTATTTGTCACTTGCAGGAAACCTGAATTTAAGTGGATTGGTATATGTTGTCAGTTTTGAAACCTATAACATGTTGTGTTTTATTTCTGTCAACAGATGTCTGAATTCTTTCTGTTTGCTGGACTTCTGTTAGTGGATGTGGTTATTTTCACTATCATGGCTGCTTTTTACAAATGTGTCAAAATGGAGGACGAAGCAGTCGTTGTAAATAAAACTGCAGATGATACAGGCTTGATCAATTCATCGTTCAACGAAGAGATGCCTCTTCAGGATAAAGATTAACAGAGTTTTGATTGGCTGCAGTTCATTCTACCTTCATATAGCAGATCTCAAACCCTACCTCTATCACAGAGAACTAGCACATCCATGAGACAAGTGCAGATCAAATGATCTGAACCATTGTCAAAAGTTGCTCCTTAGTGCCTCAAGAGGAGACACTGAGGGCTTCCAACTCCAGGGCAATGTTCTTATTTTAAAGAAACTGTCACTGCATTACTCCTTATTGGGAAATGAGGTGATTTTGTTATTATTATTAAGGAAATCAGGCTCTTACCCTGTTGAAATTTTCATGTTTATAAAATGGTGGATCTGATTATTTTGCATTCCACTGTTGCATTGCATGGATGATCACATTTAGAGATACATTGGTGTTCAAGTAAATACTGACTCAATGCAAAATGTGCACCTATATAATAAGATAAAAATGTATATTTCTAAAGACAATCCTTAAAGCCAAACAGTCCAGCCATAAAGAAAATGTGAGAATGAACGTTTATGGGGAGTTGTTTGTTCAGTATATATATACTTATCTTCAAAGTAGATACTTTATTATCCTGTGATCTCGGTGACCAGTGCTCTTTATAAAATTTTATGATTTTTATTTCTTACTAAGAAAACTAATCGTTGCAAGCACACTTAGATAAGATTATGATATGCTCTTTTCTCATTATAAATATTAATTATATTAAAAATTATAATTATTATATTTGCCTTCAAAATAGCTGAACCAAGGTGTGGTCTAATATCTAATATGTGTAATTTTATTATGTTTATATATAGATAGATATGTACATGTGTGGTATCATGGAGAAAATTGGAGAGGAGGGAAAATTCAACTCAAAAACTTAATCTCACACCTCTTTAAAAGCACAATGATAATAATTCAAAATTACATTCCTTATACTGTGTTCTACCAGTTTTATACCATGTGATATTTCTGTTGACTTTACATGTGTTATGTTGTGCAACATCTGCACTGCAAATACTTGTTAAAGATCCAAAGCTTTTTATTTTTTTTAATGTGGACTTAGTGGGTTTATTTTCCTGTTTTTCAGGAAACTGTCCAACTTTGCAATCAAGCTCATAAATTCTTGAAGCCACTAACTTTTTAAATGATTAATATTTTGCTTGCTTACCTTGGATCTTGTACTGTTTTAAACTGAAATCTGATTGTTATTGATGTATAAAAAAGATTTTTAGCCTACTATAATTGGGTTAATATGCTTCATCTTATATTTTTCCCTTGTATATAGATTTAATAAATTATTTGTGACTGTACATGCATAATTATCTGTATACTGTCTACTTCTTTATAGGTGTCATTTTATGAATAATTTCATTATGTCAGTCCTGTGTTCAGAATAAAATTTGAGGTATGTGTGCAATTTGATAAGGCAAGCCTTCACCAGACCAATAAAGCACATGTACTTCAACATTATGAGAAAGATTTTACTGTCTTGTTGCTGTACATGATGCCAATGTGTTAGTGTGATAAACTTGACAGGTTGGCTATTTTGATAATATATGCATCATATATACCAGATACATCGCATGCCTACATACAACATATACAAATGTTAATAACATATTGATGCTACCAGCCGATATAATCAAAAACACGAGGCAGAAAACCCTGCAAAAAACTGGCAGACAGTTAAAGTAGTAATAATAATAATCATGGGAACTTATGTTGCGTAGATAGATCGCACTCTCTGAACAAATAATGATAAATGAAAGATAACAGTCAGTGGACAGTGAGGTACGTAAAGACAAACTGAACAACATGATGAGGTACAACAGTAGAACATAAAGAAGAGGGGGAAGGGAAGGGGATTGGTCTTTTACGCCGAGCCAACAACTAAGGCTATATCATGGCAAGGTAGCCAGCACTGTAAACAGACCCACATGCAGAGAAAGAACCTCATGCCCGAGACGAGAGCTGAACCCAGGACAGCCTACCCTCACTGTGTTGGGCGATAACCATTGCGCCACCAGAATGCCCTAAGGTATGAAGGGATATAGAAACTATAAACAGTGTAAGATGGAGTCGTTAGCATGACAGTATTGCCAGGGAGTTAAGAATAGAAATTCAGGGATAGTCTGAGTGCGAATGTGATGTGGAAGAAAGTTCCATTACTTAGCAGCACAGAGGAAGGACATCCATTGTACGTATGGGACTGTCTTTATGGGAGGGATAGAATGATGGAGTCCCCTGACTTCTTCAGGTCATTAGGGAGTGAGTTGTTAGTGACCTCACTTTAATCAAGGCCAGCTTTGTGAGGGTGGTGCCTATCCTCTCCCCCTCGCTGCCTTTCTCTCCACATCCCTCTTGGCTTTCAACATAGCAGTTGCATTAACAGTCCCTCCTGGGGTGAGGGCAGATTTTTTTTTTTTTTTTGCAGATCCCAGGAAAGACTTTTTGAGTTACCTAGTTTCTTTACCTTAATTAAACAGTTGGTGCTCAGTAAAATGAGAAGCAGCTTTCTGTTCCCCAAATCTTAAGATGAACAGTTCAGTTGATAACAACACCATGAGAGTCTGGTACAAAATGTGCTAGGTGGAATCATAATTTGCTCTTGCAAACCCTTGATATCAAACAAAATAATTATTTTCAAATAAAGTTTAAAGTGGAATGATCACTAGGTCACTAGGAATTCAGGACAACAAACTTTGGTGAGACAGAAGCTGAACCAACAGGATTTAGCATGCTCTCCAAAGGCCACCATCTCAACCTGCTTTGTCATCTTTGTATTATACACATAATCACTAGTCTCACTCTTGTCATCATGTGGGGTGCCCCATAAATCAAAGACAAATACTGTATAAACCTGCGAAACTCAAATATCACAGATTTGATTATTACAGTCTGCTGATCTGGGTTGGTACTGAAAAATCTGTCGCACATTATTAGCTAGTGCTAACTCCAGTTCACTAAAATTACTTTGTGTCTTTCTTTGGAGGCAGCCAATGAAATTCAGTAGCTTTTGACAATTATGCCACAATGAAACTGACTGTAATGCAGACAGCAGCAGCCATCAGCAGAATAATGTCTAGAGTGTAGGAGCCACCTTCACTGGTATCTTGCAAGGCCCCCTCAAGGTCTCCTGACTGAACCAGTTCTATTCCTGAAGAAAAAACATAAAGAAAGAAAATATCACACATTTTTTAAAGCAAACAGCATATAGGTACGTGAACACATGTCTGTTTGAGGAAATCCCAACAGAATACAAGCATTCATAAAATAAAGTTTTATGGTAGGAATGTGTGCCAGAAGTGTACTAACACAAACCAGATCAAGCAATAATACATCAGCTAACCTGCTTTTTTCATGTCCTCCATGGCAGCAATTTGTGAATCTGGTGCGACTCCTCTGCAGGCATCTAACACTGTGAAGACTTTGTAACCTGCAACAGGAAGGCAGTTACATAATGATTTTTTCAAGTAAGCCAGTGGCTTAAGCACCATGCCATTTTGAACGTTGTTATGCTGTAGTCATCCACATTGAAGACAATCATTTAAAGCATAACAACAGCTCTTAAACACTTTGGAGCCATCTAGGAAGTTTTAAATTTAAAGCAAGAAGCTACCCTCATGTGCTCTGAAATACTGCCTTATTGCTGAAAGCATTTCTAAAAGTACTATTTTGAACACTATTATCAGTTTTGTATGAGCCCTGTGCATATTGGTTATCTGAAAAAATTTTTAATATCATCTATCTGGATAAAATCTCCTCCTATATGCCTTACATTAAAGGGTTTTAATTGTAATGATAAAAGTCTTTTCTTTTCTTGTATATCGATCTCTTAAAACACTTTAAGAGTCTGGATGTGTGCGTATGCACTCTTCTATGGCAAATATTGTTCACCATGCAGCTAGATGACCATTTATGACACTCTTGCAATCTGGAAATATCCTGTTGTAGAACATCGATCATGATTTAGCAGCAAGTTATACATTTCACTCGCCAAGGGGTTAGAGAACATCTTAACGGCGTGCCGGTTTGATACCTGTGTAATTCAACAAACGTCTCACAGTTGACCCAGCTGCCGGAAATGGGTTCCTGACTATAAAGGGTTGGTAAAGGTAAGGCAAAGAGGGAGAGGAGATGAAAACCATGATGACCTTTTCAACATTTACAAGATCATTTTTCCTCTTCTCTCACCACTTTCAGTTTTATTACACTTAATTACTACTTCCAGATTTTAAAAAAACTCAGTGACACTATATATGTTATACTTCTCCAAAGACGCTGGCAAGATTATACACTCTTCGATCATAACTTTACCTAATTTTACTGCATCCTTAGATGTAAAATAAACGCAATAGTCCAGTGCCAATCCTGCCACAACCACCAGGCGAATGCCATGATTTTTCAAAATGTTGTGCAGTGGAGTCTGTCGAAATTCCCCGTTGTCATTAAATGCTGAATAGGAATCTATCTGCAAAAGAAAAGGAAAAAAGCTACTAAAGTAAAAAAAGACAGATCAAACTGAAATAGTTTCGCAGACTAAACTACTGCACTCTCAGTCTATACCAGTAACTAAAAAGTAGTTTTTTTAACACACTTTTATTTAACTCACTCTGCCTGTCATCAATTTATTTTTCACCCACTTTCCATCGTTCTATAGGTATGACGTTTTCACAAGCTATTTATTTCATGACAGTACAATATTAAATTATTTCCAGCAGTCAATAAGTAGTACTTTTTTAAATTACTATTTTCTTCAGAAAAGTAACATTTCAAGAAATGTAACTCTGCAGACTTCATTCCTCTTTTCGCGTGCAATAGTTGCTTCCCTTAGATCATTACACTTTTTAGAAAAAAAAATTGGTTCGGGTACGTATGTTGTATCAAAGGGCAGAAAAACAATGTAAACAGCAGGTTTTTCAAAGAAAATAATGCGTAATATATGCAAGTCATTACACTTAGCCTCTCACTTTCAGGTGTCTTTCTTATATTTCATGTGGTGTAATGTGTTAAACCAATCCATTAGCTTAAGGATAACTTAATTATGACAAATATTCATAATCTGTTTGAATTAAAAAGGAAGAATAAATTCACCAAAATATCAGATAAATAGATAAAACAAATTTTAAAAATCTAAAAGATTTAAAATAAAATAATTTAAAACAATAAAATTATTAAAAACCACACTTTTATTTGAAATGCCCTAAAAAGGGTAAAATAATTGTTACCTTAGGTTTCGGGATTTTTTAATAACTTAAAATGTAAAAGTGTGAGAGCACTCTTGGATATGTTTCTAAGAGTAAAGAATACATGAACAGATTATATAAAAGAATTATAGTCTTTATTTCCTAAATTGTTATAGCCATTCTAAACTATACATAATATATTCTTGAAAAGTATATTTTAAAAGATACAGCTAAGCTGTCACTCCAAGTCTTTCAGTTTGTACGATCAAATACAAGAAAAAATGGCTTCAGTCGTGTTTGTTGTTTGCATGTGTGTGTGTGTGTGATACTTCGTCCCGAAACAGCACAACTATATGTAGCGTGTCGCACCATCGACTGATGGATGCACAGGACGCCGCTAGGTTGTTAGCTGGATGGTTAACGGCTAGTATAGTCAGTTACATTAGTCTGAGGACGTGTTGTATAATGTCGCTGACAAGTGAAAGTATAAGAATGAGCAATCGTTCGTCTTGATTTCGATCATAACATGATAACATTACCTCGCAGGTGTCTCCCTTCCTGATTACAATGTCGGTGTCTTTTCTTGTCAAAAGCGATGAAATCTTTGAAGATGTAGGACCTGAAGTGATGTTTTGCACACAGTGGTCGGGCCACAAGGTTTGAGTGACTTTGCGCTGCTTGTTTACATCAACTGTACTGCAGTCTACTGTAGGCAATGGACTGGAAACACGGTTCCTTTGCAAAGCCGTCCTGCCATCAAGCCATCGTCATCATCATCAATTTTATACATCTTTCTCTTTCAAATAGATAGTGGTTTCTTTGTTTTCCCATCCACTCCCATATAATCCACCTCTTTATACTTTGTGTCTATGACACGTAATGTAAGGGGTATTAGGTACAGTTGATGAACGGAGACTCGTAAAGCCTTAAAACTTTACCCTCGACTGCTCCGCTATCCACGCCGACATATAACTGCGCTATGCACCTTTACTAAATTGCTAATTAATTACTTCACACCAGCTTGAGTCCCCAGCGCACATCCCTAATAAACAAACACAACGCAATTTAGTGAAAACTAATTATTAATAACAAAAGAATATCTAGACTTTACACAAATCATCAACATAAGCGCTGTAAGAAGATGTAAATCCAAATGTAAATTTCCTTTCTTGGCTAGTTATCTAGGTTGTCCCGTTGATCCTATCTTTCTACCGCTAGTCCAGGTATCTAGTGAGCTTTAAGAGCCCTATCAACAACTACGCACACATCATACTCCACACTCGTTCACGTACACATTACCGCACTCTCTACATCCCACTTAGCATTGTCCTTGCTGCGTGGAATAGAATGGTTTCTGATGGTATGGCACACAGTTGTCCTTTGTTGTTTCGAGCCATTGTCCTTGCTACACAGAAGACCCTCCCGATACGACGCAGAAGAGATGGTGGTCTACTGACCGTTGATCTTCCTTGTCTGGAACCTTGTACCAAAACACTAAAAGTGCTTCGTAAGGAGCTGAGACGAGCGTTCACGCATACCGTCCCCTTGACACTCTGTTTTAAGAGATAGCTGCACTTCTCTTGGAAAGTCTATATACTATGTCTCTTGTCCGGTTGTGGTTGACTGGTAATAGCAGACAGCGCTTGATGACGAAGACTTGATTTTTCAAAGTCTCTCTCTCTCTCGCCCTGATGCGTGTGGTCCAAGAGTTCGGTGGCAAAGCACCGATTCAGGGTTACCCCTGAGAATAGAGATGTTTGCCGTGCAGAAAGTAGCGGTGAGCTGTACTTACCCTTATCGTCGTACGTCAGGCTGATTTGCGACATGGGGTCCGCACCGACATGCTGGGAAGCGAAGGACACGTGGTTTGGGCAATGCCAGTCCTGGCTCAGTATCACTAGCGAAAACTTGTCTTCGTAGTCATGGCGCAACTTGTTGATAACAGGAATGACCTGCAGAAACATAAACAGTGGTTGCTTTTAATTCACCTCGAGGGTATGTGATCAGAGTGCAGGGACATCAGCTGTAAAAGAACGATGAGAGCTGTAACTGTTCTTTTTGGTTAGATAATCGCCATTTGTATGCGTGCGTGTCTCCAGCATACCCTACTTTTCCATGCATATTTATTTGTTTACTGCTGTTTGAAATGTTTGTATTTTAAAACATGGCGACGGTTGCTGAATGGTTTACACACTACCTTCACCAACAGAAGATTCTTCGATCGAAGAGAAGGGAAAACCCACCAAGTGGCAAAGACAGCGATAACAGAGTAATCAATAAGAGGGCAATGATCCCCTATACTATAGTCTGGTCGTCGCTCCTCGGCGTAACAAGGTCAAGAAGTCTGGCAAAGCTCATCGCCATGAACACCGAGCATAAAGGATGACTGGGAAAGGCAAGACAGAAAACCGCATCTTTAAATGATCTGACCTTTGACACATCGATCGCTCCAAGCGCCGGTCGATTGGAGAGATTTTGCGCTAAAGTCCACGCAGACCCCAGTACGACCTCTAAACTGATGATGATGATGATGATGATGATGATGATGATGATGATGATGATGATGATGACGACGACGACGACGATGATGATGTGTGAGCGTACCTGGTGTCCATCCTTGACCGCCAGGCTTCCCCCCGGCAGGAAGCAGTCCTGCACATCGATGATAAGAAGTGCCGCTTTCTCGCCGCGGATCTGGGCGCCGATGAGACACGTCAGCACCGCGACTACCACCCTGCAACAACAACCACAGCAAACGTCGATGACAGACGATTTCATGTACAGCTCCACGAGAGAGGCAGCTAGACGAAATCAAGGGTCGGTGTAAAATGAGCGATTAAAGCTGAGCAAACAGATATCACGGCAAAGCTGCCGGGGTCACGACCTCAGCTTTTTGTCCAGGATAGTATTTCTGAGCTTTACAACTTTACATTGTGGAGGTGCAGGCCAGCATTTATTTCCTCCATATGCTGGATCAGTACAGCTTGCAGCAGGGATCACCAACCTTTTTGACACTGACAGCTATTTCTACTGAGTTATACGAGGAAATACTCGTTAGATACATATTGAGTAACATACAGGATATTTAGTTTAGACAGGCGAGGTATCAACATGCCCCGAGGGCGACACACGTGGTCCATGAGAGTGACCCTGACTTAGAGGTTAGGTTCAACTTTTGGTGGCT
This sequence comes from Pomacea canaliculata, assembly GCF_003073045.1. Classification (NCBI taxonomy): domain Eukaryota; kingdom Metazoa; phylum Mollusca; class Gastropoda; order Architaenioglossa; family Ampullariidae; genus Pomacea; species Pomacea canaliculata. Next base: position 6,419,656 of record NC_037590.1, on the reverse strand, counting down.
GTTTACACAACAGCGCACACGGTACATTATCTTCGAGGTTAAATTTAACTTTTGGTGGCTATTTACAGGACATTGCACGTGCAGAAAAAGTCACCCTCCCTCACAAATTAAAAAAAAAAAAGCTGTCGATTGATTGTAGCAATATGCAAGTTTCTAAATTTATGTTCAGTGGTTTTCACATACGTATTTGTTGTAGGTCTGCAGAGTGGTTAGTCGGAAAGATAGTGACACTAGTTTTAGATACAAGGGCTACATTCACAGAAAGAACAGCGTGGGACAGACGTGACCCGAACCACGGGCATTCAGTCCTCACTGTACCGATGGCACGTGCTTAGCAGTCGTGTCACCAGATAAAATCAGCGGATGCCGAAGCTGCATGTTATCAACCAAATGAATCGTCCCTTTATTCTATTCAAAAATAAATAAAAGCTTTATATATAATTCATAGTACAATTACTCGGACAACTAGGATTTTTTTGTTTCAGAACAAAACATCCTAATTTAACAGAGAAGCGAATACAACTGACACGGAACACATGGCAGCCAAGGAGACGATGTAGATGATTTTTTTACCCGAGATTATCAAGATTTGTTAGCTACTCAACCATAATTAGCCAGTAAGCCTTTCAATCTCCGGGCCAGTCAGGTTTTATACACACTTCGTTCGCTTTTATCCCTTGAGCCTGGGCCTAATTGGAAAGCTGGAGAATCTGCTTTGGATGAAGACCTTTAATTGAAACCAGATTCTACGAAATAAAAACGGAAAGCGATAAAGAGTTAATGTCGGGCCGGCAAACAAGTTATTTATACATTTGGGGTTATCAGGAGGAAAGAGTTTTGTTAATAAGCGAACAATGCACAACACACCGAGTGAGGAAATGGATGATTCTGGGCTAATACAAACAACAGCAAATAAGTTTGTTTATACACGAACTAATTCAGTCATCTAACACATATACCAACCTATCCTTCCAGATATAGACACTCATGGGTTGCCAGCGTGAACTCAGGCACACCCACAGTGAATCAAGCAGTTCGTGAGGAACAGATTTCATCAATAAAAAAAAAAACGCATTTTAAAAAGAATCCAATTTAAACAGCCCTTTGTTATCCAGAAAAAAATACAATTGATTCTTTGTTAACGTGAAACTTTGACTTCATGAAAAGCGAGATTCGAAAATAAACATTGTAACTAGCGGGTAAACACTTGGGAGTGTATAACAACAGGACAGGTTGTATCATCATCTGGACAAGGACGTGGTGCAGCTGCCGGGTTAGTTAAAGGATAGATAAATAAACTGATTAAAACAAAATCAGCCATTTCGACCAACACAATCTGGACATTGTTAAGAAAAAAATTCAGCATGGAATGACGAACTGTGCGTCCAGAAAAAAAAAAAAAAAATGCAGTGCACCAAACTACCGAGTCCTATTTCCGTTATTGGCTGTTTACACTTTACGGGATGTTTATTTAAACTCTGACCCTCCACCCACTGACGTATCTAGCTTTTTGCCTATGCACCCTCCAGCAGCATGACAAATGTCATTACAGTTAAGCACCTAAAAGGACACGGGCAAAGGTCACCAGACCTGTTTTATTATCAAGTGAAGCCCTGCTAGCATTCTCACATCGCTCACTCTTGTAGACACAAGTTCGACGAGTGATTTTTTGTTAAAAAAAAGAGCAAATCTTCATAATCTAACATACAGTACGTGCTGGTCTATGGTGTTATTGACTTTGTTAGAGCAAAATAATCCAAATGTTTTCTCTTTTTAGCAATTTTATTATTATCTATAGCATCCTAATTTGGTGAGGTCTGTAATCAAATTCTTGGCTACATGCAACAAAAGTCATGATGTTATCTGTGCGTTGACGAGTAGTTCTCCGATAATTTTTATCTGAATTCTTGAAAAAAAAAAAACCTGAAACGATATCGTACAGGAAGAATTAAGTTTTTTTTTTCTCCTTCCATCCTCCTCTGCGATATGAAAACATTACGAACAGAAACTGTTGAAAGCAAAAGTGTGCGACTCACCCCAAGAGGACATTCGCAACGCCTGCCATGATGAGTATAGTAAGCAGGAGACTAAGGTGAAGCGGTTGGGCACACCATCAGTGACATGTTGATGACATCATGACTGGCAAACGCAGTCCCGAAAAAACGAGCGTCTTAAGTTTAAACTGTTTGCGCAGACTCGCATGCCAGGGTGCAATCATACGGGTAGATACACTCAAAACAGATACGTATCGACACAGCAGGCTTACGGGGAGTAACTGAATGTTTTGAAGAAAGTAGCAGGGCAGAAGCTCCGAACTCTCTATCATATCTTTAACGAGATATTTCGGTTGCTCTATATTCCTCAGCAGATGTGCAAATAGATGGTCTCTGTAATATGTAAACTCTAAGAACATAACAAGCCAATAACACACAAATGTAATTCCCTTCAGGACACAAAGCACTTGTCCGTCTATTTCTCAAACATGCACAGGCACGAGCACAGTAAATTTCGTACACTGAGCTGTACACTTGTTGAATAAAATCTCTAAAAAAAAAATATAGAAATGTAAATGATCAACACTCACTGGAAAACGGAGGACTACTCGACCTCAGCTGTCTTTTCCTGTTGTAGGGATATCCAACCAGAAATAGTATAGTTTATAGGTGTATATCTATATGTGTGTATACATGCATTATGAACTCCTGGCTCTTTTAGTTTCCACGTCAGGGGTAAGAGTCCGCAATAACTGACAGCGTAACAAAGCCCTCGTATTTACAGGAGAATATCATTACCCAATAAAACTTAAAGATTTCTCTTTCGTTTTTTTTTTGCAAGCCAAGGCGGTCCAGAGGTCAACATGACCGTAGTCCAGCGGCTCTCAACCTTTTACTTGTGACGCCCCCCTGACGAACAAAGGTACGTCCGGGCGCCCCCCTTAGCCGGCAATGTAAGCTAATTTCACTAATACCGGTATAAGAAACTTTTAAAAGATGACCACCTTCGCGCCCCCCTTGTAAGCACGTCGCGCCCCCTGGGGGGGGGGGGCGCCCCACAGGTTGAGAACCGCTGCCGTAGTCTCACGAGGTCACAATTATGAGTTTGCTACCTCATATTTTATGCCGAATCAGCCAGTAAGTACCCCTTCCGGAAACATGCACCACCTACAGAAAGTACGGAGGTGAGATCTGAACCCGGGATACACGATCCTCGGGGACTTAGCAAAGATCCACTTCACTGCTGCACTCTAAGCGGTACAGCATATTTTGGAAGCGCAAAGTTCTGATGATATAACAATACTTTATTTGCGCTGGACTTAGGCACCCCTTCGTCTTTTCCGGTTTTCATTTATCCAGTGAGTCTCCGAGCTAAAGTGGTAATTGTATTTGAGATGCCAGGCAGTAGCCAGGCCATTCAAGGTTACCCAGAAGTACACGCAAGTTGTTTACTTTTAATTCAGGAAATGCTAGTGACTGTGCATGTCACAGCAATGTGCCGTAAATAGCAAAGAAGAATAGTCTGCAGTTAAATGAGCTACTTACCCATTTAAAACTTCTCCTTCCTCTCCCTACCAGTAATATCCCATACATGATTGTGATCATTGCGAAAAAAAAAGGTCTGTTAGAGTGAAGTGTCAGAAACGCGAGACATACAACACCCAGACTTACACTACATGCTCTTTCATTCCACAAAAGACAGAACATCTCTACGAGAACTTCCCGGTTTTTTTAAAAATATCGTGGTCACCCAAAACACGTGACTCTTGTTTATTTTTTGACCGATATTACCGCTTCGTACTTTAGACCTAGACCCTAGGCCTAGACAATCAAGACTTGGCTCATGTCAGAGTTGATTCTAGTTCAGAGCAAAGAAACCGGAGGATGCCTGTGCCTAATTCAAGCTTCTACACATCGGACACGCGGAGTGTCAACGCTGCTCAACTACGTCCTTGGTGCCAGATGCTTTTTCCCCTACTGAACAAATAACCCCTTCGTTCTCGAGATACACTCCTTCAAACATCACCATGCATAAAGAGCTAGCTCGTGACGTCACATTTGTACACAGATACTCTTCATTAACATATAGTCTCAATATTTTATTGGCTGAGGCCTTGAAAACGGAAACGTATCCACGAGCAACCCTGACCTTTTTCTAAGTATATTTATGTTCGTACGAAAATGGGAAGATGGTATTCTCCCAGACTTTAGGACACATTATTTTTCACTGAGCTTTTCCCAGCCATTTAAAAAAAATAATGCTTTCCACTAGACCTTTAAACAGTTCGTGACTTCGAACAGAGATGGCCACAAACATTCACGACAAAGGAAGAAATCCAGGTCACCCCAAAACACCCCACACGAACCCTTAAAAAAGTGCAACGACCCGAGGTGCCAATCAGTTGAAACGAAAGTCAGAAGGCTGTGGCTTGGTGTTCTACGAGGATAACTACCTTTATCTTTATCCTTCTTTCCTCTTCCAGCCGTTATCCACACTCACGGAGAGCTTCAGGCACGTCCACACGGAGTGATAACGAGTTTATCTTTCGGTTGACGTGGAGCCAGGCTGACAAGATCCACGTGGAGAGTGAGTTCAAGGGCCTACCACCACATTTCAATATTTGTACTAACTTGATCCTGTCAGCAGTTCTGTATGCATTCCTACCCCGTCATCTTGCCACCATCTGTTCAACATAACTGTTTACTGAAGTCAAAGTACAATTCCACATGTACAACGAGCTTTCAAATACGAACTTTGCGCATCGTAGTTCTTACAAATAAATCGTACTTTAGATGATTGCAAATGTTATTATGTACAAAAGACTACATTTTAAGTATAGTACACTCGGACTTCACCGGGATCCGTGACACAGACGCAGGTAGTTACAAGTTAAACTAAGCAAACACGTGACTGAGCGCTTGTAATACTTCATTTCAACATCGCAAACGCTATTGTAACCTCAAATTCCAGAAAGTTCCACTAGAGCACATGGGAATCTCACTGCTCTGTTTGGGTGTTGGTGCTCTCCGTCTAATTAGCATAATACGAGATCATGTCAACAAAATGGCGACGCGACCAACTCTGTAAACAGGTGCCACGAAAATAAGTGCGCCGGCGATGAGGATTTGAAACCACCACCTGTGGGTCTCACTGCGACTTGATGACAGATGCATTACTGCTGGCAAGGCCTCGGATCTCACAATGGGGGTGATAGGAAGAAAGAGGAAATATTTGTAGTCGGGTTGACTCCAAACACTGTTCTCACATCCCATCGGCGGCAAACAGCGCCAATCACATGCTGCGTTTCCTAGCAACAACAGAGTTTTCCGTATAGTACTGTGATGGTTGATTCCAAACCAAGTTTTGACAAAATAATCCCCTCGTTGCAGAAACGGAGCTCGGCGTGACGAACCTCCAACTGAGTAAATCACGCTCGTGCACATTAATGTCAGGACTCACGACAGCACCAAAGATTTGTCACTCAAGCAAAAACAGGAGCTACAGCAGCTTTAAATTAATAATAAATTTCATATTCCCCATGTGGTGATGTTGTTGGTGATGTTGTTGTGGTTCCATACGAGTTTTTCAGTCTTACTCTAACCATGTGCCTTTCAACCCTTAGTTCGTCCCAGTAGTTCAGAAGTGCATTTCACAGGGTATTTTTCACCTGTGTATATCACCTGTATATATTTTTGTCTGTCAGCATCATGTTTAACTCATTAGGTTATCTCTGCTGACCTTCGCCATGTTATTTTTGGCAGGCCAAGTTTTCACTTGTCATTAGCTGTCTAATGAAGGATTATTTTGGGTTGTGCCTCTGGTTTCATTCTTCTTTTTTGATTATGGTTGTCAGATTTGTGCAGCTGGTTCTTTTAAAGATTTCTTCAATAGTATTTATTATGTTGGGCCAAAATAGTTTGAACAATTTCCTCAAACATTTGGTTTGGAAGGTCTCTGGTTTCTGCCCCTTTTTAGTTAATGTTGTCTTATATTTATTTGTATTCAAGCTCTATGTACATTTATCCACAATCTGTATGAGAAAATTGTATGGGTGAACTGCTATTTGTGTGTAGTGTCGATTTCTTCATATGAATCAAGGTTGAATGAATAAAATTAATGTCTATAATGTCTCATGTCTATAATGTAACTCCGGTATTTGTAATGTAACAGCAGTACATAAAACGTAACAGCAGTACATAACAACAGTACGGTACACAGGTGGCAGCGAGAGATAAAACGCAACAGCAAAAAATACAATATATCCCGTTTAATATCACAAAACAATGACAAATATACAACAGCGGTACCTACACTGTAACCAGAGTATCTCAAACGTTACAATGGCAAATATGATGTAACGTTTGTAACGGCATCAAATACGACATACAGCAACATGTAAATGACCACCTCGACCACTCTTGGTTGAGTCTCACGAACTTCCCCCCCCCCCCCCCCCACACACACACACATCCAACATACCTACTCTATTCCATACATTAAAAAGGCTCATAATTTTTTACAGCTTCCATGTAATGTGTGCGCGCGTGTGTCTTTTGCGCACTCCTGAGATGATTTAGGTGCGTCTTCTATCGTATGCACGTGATATGTGTAACTCCACCTTTAATTAGATGTCTGTGCCTTTATCAGAATTTTAAAAAAAATTTAAGGGTCATCAGAGATGGAGGTCCCTTCTAGTATCTCCATTGTACAAGGAACAGAAGCGATTGTCTAGGCTCTTGAGCTGCATGTTTAAAAAATTCCATTGGGCTATGGAACAGAATTTCTCGGAAATTCCGTATTGCTCCAACTTAAAATTCACGTATAATCTTGCAGAAAGATTATACAAACTTCCAGAAAAGCCAAAATGTTACACTGCTCTTTTAGCCCCCATGACAGGAAAGAACTGTACACGCCATCTGCCAATAGGCCTTTTTATTTAAAAAGATCTCTTTTTTAAGAAACTGCCTAAATGAATTCACTTCCTGTCCCCTGTACCATGGTAAGGTTGGTAAGGGGGTCCTCTTTGAAGCTAGCATCGTGAAGGCAGAAACTTCCAGACGCGAAGTCACTTCATTTGCGGAACAAATTTAATCTACATTTAATCTGCATAGCCCCGCGTGATGGGTGGATGTGTACTCTGCTGCCCAAGAAAGTGTTTCAGTCAGATTTCAGATCCCAAGCTTCAGGAAGAAAAAATGTAAGTCATCTCATTGTGATCCCAGTATGTAATTACCTCCTCATTTGAAGATCCGTAGGGGGCCGTGAGAAGATCCAGTATCGTGATGGTATACCACTCGTTTCTCACCATTGAAAAGAGCATCTAAAGGTACTAAGTTCATATCCCGGCTCATGGACATGTATTTCTCTTTGGATTTGACACCGCGTGTCGTCGGTTTTCTCTTGGTTAGTTTGGTTTCCTTCCCATTTATTTGTTGTCCTCCGTGAGTTATATTCTGCCAAATATCTCTATCACTGGTTTCCTCCCTCATCATGCTTACTTCCCTTAATTCTGGCCCTCTCTCCACTTTCCCGCCTATTTTCTAATAAATCTCTTGGTTTACACAAGAAAGTAAACTTGGCGAGATACTCTGGGAAAAACCTCCTGTACCGGAGCTGTGATATTTACGTCTACGAACTACAAAAGTGGCGTTCAAAACCTTTTGTTTATCAACATCCCACGGCGTTGAGTAAAACAGGATCGTCTCAGACCAGGATAACGGGATGCTAATGGATATTCGTCTGCTTCACTGATACACATCACGAGCAACATATAAATATAGCTACGTGTGTCTCTCTTTTTTTTTTTTTTTTAAACATGCCAGAAAAACGGAAAGGATATATCATACTAAACAAATTAGAACGGTATTCATATTTGTTTTATGTGTTGTTGCGGGTCGTACGTCTGGGAGTAGGAGTACAGCAGAGTGCAATAACTTTCCAGGGACTGAGGGTTGAATTTTGGAAAAGGCCAATGGACGAGCTCTGCCCAGTTCCCGTGATCCGTATTGCCATCGCTTTTTTCATCCACGAACATCATTATGCATTATTCATTATCATCACCCCGTTAATTGGTTCCAGGCAGACTAGGAGCAAGCTAGGGATTATCAAGTATAGTGAAAAGAGAAGCTTCGGACGTCAGACAAAGAAAATATTCTTTCTCTATCACACACACACAGATGTGCGCGTGCTATTTTGCTCTTTTGTCTCACCTGAATTTCATCTCCACTTGCAGCCTGTCTCCTGTTTATGTAAATTGCATTCTCTACTCAGGACTGGTATCCTCCTTCATTTACCTGTACAGGTTATAGACACGTCATCAATTCTCGTGATTCTGAAACTATTGCAACATATGCTACAACTGTCGATCAGCTGAAAACTATTTTAAAAGAATCGTCATAATCCATGCAAGCTTATTAAAACAACTTGTCTGAATTTCGAAAACGATACCAGTTAAACTGATGCTGTGGATTTAGCCATGGCAATTAAAAAAACAAAAAATGAAACTTGACTGTAAAAGTACGCCATAGCTACTTGGCGCTACGCAACGCAATTGCGTAGGAATATTACTACACACGTGCGCAATGTAAACATACACGCGGACGATGATTAAAACTGAGCGTTTGAATTTAAGGTGTCATAAGGTCAGTTCGCACATCATAAACTCGATCTTAAGCCTAATAAAATCTTAAGCAATGTAGTGATATATGCATGAAGTTAGCTTCATTTGGCTACAGCTACCTGCGCTGACCTACTTACAAACGCGGATGTGTTGGTATACGTACGCATGCATAGTCAAAAATAGCCATGAAGTCATCTCAGATCTGAGTCGCTTATTAGTGCATTTTATACACACTTGCACATTAACTGGAATATTTTCATCTTTCACACACACACACACTCAGTTATTGTGAAAACAGATGTATCGACTAGTATTATTTCCATGTCCTATATCTGATCTCTTGATTATCTATGTTATTTTGATATGAAAAACTTCGAGTGTCGAACAGGGAGAAAATTTCTATTAAAAGGCAATAATACCTGTAAGAAATATGTAAAATATGATGAACGAATAAACAGAGTAGCGATTGATAACAACCAATAAAATACTGCACCTCATGTCTTTCTTCTCCATTCCGCTGATTTCTTTTTTCTCTCCCCTTTGTTTTCCTCAGAGGTTGGTACAATGTACCGATGAGATCAAAATTTCTGTTTTGCTCGCAGAGCATGCAATGTCCGAAGCAGTTCATTTCTGCTTGAACAAGCAAAAATATTAAAGTCTGTAGCAACCTACAAATACAATGGTGTTGACATGTAGTTTAAAATAAGGACAATCGATTACATGAGAGTGAGAATCGATGTATAACAGATCAGATAGTCTCTCGACTCATGTGAACTCGCGGGTGTAAGTGTGCGTGTGTTGATGTATTATACTTTATTCCATATAGCAGACTTAAGTAAATTTACTGTGGCTGCCGGATTGCTCGGACATGACAAGAATAAATAAATATAAAGAGATGTGGCTAAACCATTGTAAAGCCACCAGCATGCACAAAACCACATACATCGATCGTGTACTTTGGACGCCGTTCATCAAAACTGAAAGCGACAACAGTACAGTAATAACTGCAGTTCCCATAGCAACACCGTCCACGAGTCAGAGCCGAGAGTTGCGCCATCCTTGCTCTGTGCAGCCTGGAAGCATGTGCTATAGGCAATGAAATCCAATAATCGCTTGATATCCTATTTATTCTGTTGTTTGTTTCTAAATATTACCGGACTCAACTTTCTTCAAAATTACGGTGGCAAACAAGCAAGAAACTAACTTTGTGAGGACTGCAACAATAATGGCTAGGCTAAAAAGTAATTGGTACACCAATAGCTTTGCTTAAATATACAGACTAGTTTTCATTCTGCTAATACTCGCAATACAGATATTCGAGAACAAAGGCTTAGCGATTTCATGCAGAATTTTTTGCTTGGAACATGTAATCATGTAAATTCCTGTTAGGTCTTCACAAACTATTTCGGGCGACAATAGCGTTTTGCCCCTTGACCCGGCGGTACAGCACTCGACAGGGCGGACATCCAGACTAGTACATGTGGTAATCTTTAGTTTTTAGCATAACTTTACCTCCGTGACTAATCAGGATCATCGTTCGAACCTCACGTAGGCAGGGGTATGACCAGTCAAGTTATGCTGAAAGTGATCTGGAATCCCCTTACTCCGGCCTCGGAGGAGCTGTTGGAAGACCGGATTCTGGACAGGCATGAGACCTGTTGAAAAATACCATAATTTTATCGACGCCAAGAAGGCTTTCGATAGAGAATGACATGAGGAACTAGGAATATGCTACAGACATTCAACGCGTATGAATGCCTTCAAAGAACTGTACAACAGCTCCAGGAGCTCGGTATTCTTCAACAACCAAGTGGGGAAGCTCTTCGATCCTGGGCTGCGGTGCATAGGCGGTCTTAACTTTTCGTCTTGCTTAACTCGCTTTTCGTCTTGGCTAAGTTCGCAGTCTCAAGCCTGTTGCATGAGCGATCTCAGCCCCTTGCTTAGCTGAGAACCGGGTCAGGTCAGCGCGGCGGTCGAGGTCGGCGATATAAATAAATTCGTTTGGGAGCGGCCTTGCCAACCGTATATTCCACCAATGAAAACTGCGCCACAGCGATGGTGCCGAGCCGCGAAATTCGTCTGCGCACCATTACTGAAACGAAGTAGGGATGTGCGACAGCGAAATATTAGTCTAATCGAGGAGGTTACCAGGGAGAAGAAGAGGCTTTACCAGAAAAAAGAAAAGATGAAATAAGAAAGATATGAGCGGATTTAAGATCTTCCATAATTTCATTTCGATGTCGTCAGAAACATCCATCAGCGGACAGGGTGCCACCAGAAACACCCGTGATGAAAGGAGAAAGTGATAAATATTTTGGTAGATGATTTCAGAGAACTGATGGAAGGCATAAACATCGAAGGTTGGTCTTTTTGTTTACCTGTGTAGACTTTTTTTTTTACGTCTGTGTCATCCGCAGAAAAAGCTCTAGATACCGAGAGAATGCAAATGCAAAGCCTATAGTCAGCACACAACAGCCAGTTTGAAAATAAGTATTTCCATCCGAAATACATTTATTTAAAATAACTAGATACATTTCTGATTTAGTTTTTGTTACAGGTGGTGAATCATTTAATATGCTGGTTCCTCCAGAAGTTTTTCATGATAGGGGAGAGTAATAAAATAATAATATTGACATATATAGGAGGTGCAATATAGAACACTCCAGTTCAATCTTCTAATTCAACAATGGAGATGCTTTTGCTAGAAGTATATGCAGATTTATTATTTTCATGCATAACAAACAACAATGAATTGAACATTTCAGATGATGATGTTTTCAAATGGGAAATTTTAAAAATGTACTTTATATCACAGATATTCCTGATGGTATTTTTGAACAAAACATGAAATATTAAGGAAAAGCCACCAAGGTTTTTGTACTTTAGAGAGGGCAGCTACATATAATTTTCCACAGCTGGCTTAAAATTATAAATTGTTTAATTCAAGTGCCAAACACAGACTATGACATAATTTGGGAGATGTACACAGCAGGTTTGTCTTTACATCCACAGTCAGTTTGGACATTTAACAAGTTTTAACTACAAGTCTAATGCATGTTACAGTACCAGTGTTCTACAGTTTAGATTCCAGTAGACACTGATCAGCTTCTGAATGACAGATTTGCAGTGTCTACATTCTTAAACAGTTGCAAATAAGATGTTATGAAGTTCTGAAATGGCTACACCTGAGTCCAGCGAAAAGTGCTAAATATTAACTCTAAAGAGAGAAACATGTCCTTCACAATCCTACTAGCAGCATGTAGTAAATATCAACATAACTGCTTTTTACTAGTTACTTGGCATCACAAAGAATAACAAGCAACACAATAATCTATTTATATAGAAACCTTACACAGAAGAGTAATTCAAACAATACCTTTACGTAACCTAATGCGATGGTAAGTACTCAGTGCTCCCAAGTAGAAGTGTCATGAATCAATTGTTCTAAGAAACATTTCTTTCGCGCAGCATCAAGACCACACAGAGAGCCACACAGCAATATTCAAAGCCATCAAAGCGGCTTAGGCCTAGACAGCTGCACATTTCTGAAAAAATCTTTTTGACTGTCAGATAAAACACACAAGGTGATGTACCAAGCAGCCAGAATTCCATCCGTCAACTGGGTCACCCGAAGAAAGCAAAATACCTGATGATACAAAAGAATGCACAACAAAGATAAGAGAACGAAAAACTTTGTAGCTCCAGGACAGTGAACTTGAATCTTGTTAAAAAAGAATTGCAATTCATGGAAATCAAAATAAATCTGGCACAGGCTGAGGTAACAAATACTAGACGGAAAAACAGATGGAAATGGATTGGTAATGCCAGCTGCTGAAAGTGTTCACCAACTGATTGGGGTGGATGTTGCTATTCAGCCAAAGTCAAATTGAATAATAATGTGACTATTCAGTTAGAAATTATGACAGCACAATGGAACACATGATGATTTTTGCTGTTTTGGCAGGGATGTATCTGAAGTCACAAATATATTCTGAAGCATATGATATTAAAGGGGAGGAGTTCTTTCCTTGTCTGCATTTAAAAAAAGGGAAACTAAGCCAGTCCCTCAGCGGTAGCCACTGTCTCCCATATTCATCCCATGTCAATGCCGTCAGCCACTACAACTTGCATTATGCTTGTAGCATAAAATTGTAATGCCACCATCACCTGCAAAAGACATAGGAAATATTATTGACCTCAATGATTTATATATTTTAGTATTCACATCTAAACAAAACTGTCCATTTTTAGTTAAAAAGGACGATGATAACATTAACCTATTATGATTATCTATCTCTTGAGCCACATGCTTACAACTTGAGACATACTGCAAGGAACTGCCTGTCAAATTGATAAACATGTATTAAATCAAACTATATAAGAGATTCTGGGTGCTCTGCTACTTTATTCTGTGTTGTTTTACTTAAATACAATGCCATCAATTTTTTAATAATGTTTACATACTCTAAAACAACACTCGGAGCACAGTGGATGGGCCAGAATTGTGCGTGCTCATATAACCCAAGTACAGCAAACTGAAATTTTTTGGATTATTGCTGTCACCAGAGTGAAAGTAGAAAATTTTTATTACTTTTATTGCAAAGTTCAAGTTTTTCCTTTCCAAATATGTATAAGTTTTGTGGTCTCATGTTTACTTGAGAGCAGCAATAATAACAACAAACATCACCCACTGTCGTCAACACCGTTTTAAGTTCTACGCCATTGTTTTATTGTGTAACTATATTTTGATGTCATTCTAATATTATTAAATATTTTTAACGTAATGCTGTCAATTACACTTATTAATTATATATTTATATAGTGGTGGTGACTGTAGTCTTACCTGCAACAAAGGCGGAATAGAGTCTTTTCGTTGAAAATGATGGTCGAAATCATTTTCCACTGTTATGTTCGCTCGACGGAATCAAAAACGATGAAACAAATCGACGTCATACATTTCAAATGGATTTGATCGATCCCTGAAGTAGTCAAAAATCTGTATTTGTCAATGGTATACGCAGGGCAACTCAGTAAACAACACGATCAAGCGCCACTGTTACTACGAAAGCCGCCGTACGGTCATGCGTAAGCAGCGTGTCGCGGCTAAGCAAGGAGTTAAGCCTGGGGGGGACCAGTCTTAAATTTTAAGACTAAGACCGCTTGCTTAGCGAGTTGAGACCGCCCATGCACCGCGCTTAGCAGGCGTCTTAGGTTAAGACAGCGTGCTTGGCTTAACTGCGGTCTTAACTCGAGTTAAGACCGCCTATGCACCGCAGCCCTGGAGGAGGTTGTCCAAGGCGGTCGGAGCCGATGCAAGCAACAGAAAATCTTGGTGACTAACCTGAAGAACTGGGGTCTTCTCTCGCATGACCGGCCCCACTGGTATGAGTTCACACGTGCTGCGTCCCGTTGACTTTTCCCTACGACTGATACCTCCGGTACTAGTTAAAGGATGAGAAGAAGGAAAGAGAAGATCATAAAGTTGCGGCCTCGGCAATATACATCCCACCACATTCTCCCAACAAACCAAAATTTCTTAAAATCGAGACTCAGGAACATATGTATATGAGTCGTAAAAATTATTTTTAAAATGTGCTCTTTGTTAAAACGCGGAGCTTTGTCAGAACTCTGGTTGAACGTACGCGCATAAATATCGATACTACTCGGTAATATTTCTTACTTTCTTCGTCTCTATACCCGCTTCTCTCTCTCTCCGAGCCGCGAACACACACACAGAGTGCGCACGCGTCAAGATAATCATACGTTTTGCTATGGATAGACAGGATTTCTCGTAATCGATTTGTAGCCACAAACTGCATACTCTAGCAAGAAGAAGTAGGTTAGCTGGTGCTCGTCCATTATTACGTGTGCTGCGGTCGCTCCCAGCAGATCGTTGAGCAGACGATAGATACTGCTGCTGCAGAAACTAGTTTACGACATCCCGACTGACTTCAAACATGGCGGTACTTTCTACGAAGAAAATGCAGGTTTTCTTGGGCGTGATTCTTGTGATACTACTCATTGGTAAGTTTTCTTTTCTCCTTTTTTTTGTATTTTGAAAATCTAATGATTTTACACGGGACAGGGCGATGTCTAGAAACTAGTTTACTCTGAATATCATTCATTCGATGCGGTGGTAGTTTGCTTTATATATGCTATGCTTTCTGGGGTTTTTTGTGGTTTTTTTTTTACAAGATAATTGATGTAGACTTTTTTTTAAAACCTCTGCGCTGGTCAGCGTATTCTATATTTTATTCCCTATCAACCAGATACAAAATTATCTGTATAATAAAACATAAATTTTGCAGCTAACGATAGTATTATGCTAAGTAAGTGTACCTTGTTCTTGTTGCACTATTTTCTGACTTACTTGGGTGACGTTGAATAATCCTAGCTGTAGTGGTGAAACTAACAAGTGATGCATCTAAACATCTGGCAGAAGTCACAGAGTGTAAAGTTATGAAGTAAAAGTAGGCTTCGCAGTAGCAAGAATATTCCTCATTCACCACCAACCCCCCTCTTAAAAAAAAAAGTCGCATATTAACATGTGGGAGTGAAATCTGAAACAAATCTTTACTCGGGTGGCACGCGACGCTGCGAGCCTTAGATGCCAGGCCTACTTTTAAATGGTGGAGACACACGCACTCTCAAAGTTCAGTAGCCCCATCACTAGCATATTGAAGGTAGTATTTAATAGCACACATCTCCAGGTCCCACTCTCCCCTTTTCAGTCTGCTCAAGGATGATAGAAAAAAAAGTTATAGCAGCTCTTCAGCTGTGTGGAAGCATGAACTATGCACAAGCAACATTGGGTTTTTTATTCATTTGTGTTTTCTTTAAAAACTAAAATCAGCTCCTACAAGAGCCTTTCCTGCTCCTGTAGGATATGCTCGATGGTTCTACATCTCCAGGGAGCACATGGAGGGGACATTAGATGTAGCTGCTGATTTAGGTGGACCTTTAGTCTGTTATGCCCTGCCCTGAGATGGAAGGTGATCACCTGGTCTGATGTGGACAGACAATGGTAGCTGTCTGCTGGTTGGGGTGGTTTGTGCAGAACCTTAATGAAAATCTTCCTCTCTATTGGGGTGATATTGTTTTCATCCTGCTTGTCTTCAACCCCAAATTTTACTGTTCTGTCAGCCTGCACATTGCCTTTAATACCACACTGTGAGGGTATCCACTGCAGTACCATTTTTAGGCAGCTCATAATTTTCTTGCATATATCACTGTTCATCATTGAGTGTGAAATGGGAAATTATGGTAGAGATGGCAAGGCGTTTCTGTCTCTTCGTAGGAATAAAGATTGTTAGAGGGGCCTAGTTCTCTACTTCTGCAGGAAGTCATTTCTGGTGTTGTCTCTGCAGTTCCTGTATCTCTCTCTTTGTCATGAAGCTTGATCTTTTAAGTCTGCAAGAAGACAGCTTTTTTTCTTTTTTTTCTGCCAATGAGCATTCTTCGGAATGGATCGACTTATTATTATTACAGCTGTCTTTGTCCAGTGTGGGTAAGTAGCATGCATAGCTGCAGATAAATTTGTCTTTTTCATTGTTAACAGCACTTTGTGAAGTTCTGTGACATTTACTTAATTAAAAATAGATTACTTGCATTGACCATGGTATGCAAAGCAGCATGACTGCACAGTTACAACTTGGCATCTCAAAATAAATGACTCTAAGACACTGTGTAAAAGAAAATTAGAAAAGGAGAGTGCATATCCCACTTCCTTGTGAAAATTTGGGGTCCATTTGTTTTTCTATCAACTCAATCTGCTCAACTCCAGTCCCTCTATTTGTTGGATCATATACAATATCTTTGTTCAAGCACTTAACATGGCATCATACATGTCGCCTGGATTTTTTTGTTTATAGCAATTTCATTTCTAATTTGTATTGTTGCATGATACTTTCAGTTATGGCTGACATTTTATGATATTTATGACTCGCATTCCAAATCCAGTGCATTGCTAGGGAAATATTTGAGCTGTTTATTTTCATTAAGAATATCAAGAGAAACAGCAGCCATAAAAAAATTGTTAAAAACAACATGAAAAGATTGACACTAATATGAAACAGCAAGCTTTACACAAACAGGCTTATCTGTCAATTTGTCTGTGGGCTACAGCAGCAGCATATACTTGTTTTTAAGATCCCTAATAAAAAAAAAAATTCTCTCTGTGTGCTAGTTATAGCAATCTGAGTGTGCACTTTATCTTTTTCTTCCTTACGTCCCCAGGCTATTATAACTATAAGGAACATAAATAGCTTTTATAATTTAAAAAATGTTATGCCAGAGTTTATCTGCTTTTATCTACTATTTTTTCACTGATGGGCTAAAACTTTTAGCAAAGGTAAATTTCTGCAATTATAAGTGATAATATGGTGTTTTTTTGTCTTCACCAAAAGTTATTTAAAAAATGGTCAGTGTTAGGTATTACCAGCAAAACCCAAAAGAGTTTATTTTTTTTAATAAAAATTAGTGCTTTTATCTACTATTTTTTCACTGATGGGCTAAAACTTTTAGCAAAGGTAAATTTCTGCAATTATAAGTGATAATATGGTGTTTTTTTGTCTTCACCAAAAGTTATTTAAAAAATGGTCAGTGTTAGGTATTACCAGCAAAACCCAAAAGAGTTTATTTTTTTTAATAAAAATTAGTGCTTTTCCACTTTCTTGAAATGGAACATTTACTGTAGATCTGCTTAGTAACAGGTGTTTACAGTGTGGTGCTTTCACATGTAGTGTTTATAAAGATAATTGCAAATAATTATTTTGAATGTTAAGAAAGTAGCAAATTTGTTTATCAGAAACATATGCGTACACATTACTGAAAAGCAAATCCAGAATAAATCTGTTAACTTTAATAATATAATAATATAATATTTTCATAAGCATGAAAAATCCTTTAGTTCAATCAGGGCTTCTGCTTACGCAAAAAATTGCGTACCGTATGCATTAAAAGTTCGGAGGACCCCTTCAATTTTGGGGCGAAGAACAGATACAAAATTGGGTAAGTGTAGTGTCTGACATCGTAGCCCAATTTATTGTCGTCTGCTACAAGGTGAGAGTTACTTCCCTTGCACTGAGTTTTTGCCCTTTACCGGGAAGAGTTCCATTAACCTATTTCATTAACCTACGAAGGAGTTCCTGGGACCCCAAAGAATTTAGCCTTAGCAGAAGCCCTGTCAATGATACTATTTTTGATAAAACTTTAGCCATTTGTCACCATGATTTTCTCACTCAGTCCACCTGATTGAAAATGGTAGTTATTGTTTCATTACAAAAGTACTGCAAACTATTTTGTTTAGTTATTTTAGGTTTCACTCATTTCTTGGGCAACAGTCTACTGACTAGATGGTTTGTAGACATTTCTGTAATCAAACATGTTTACAGTTATTGGGCATTTTGAATTTTGACATTTTGCTAGCTGAAATTGAAACAAATTAGATTTCTGAATTGATTGTAATAAAGAAAAGTAAAACCTTACAGCTTGATATTTAAATGCTTGTAGTAAAAATACTAATGCATGTGTCTCCCACTCTCCCTCACCCACCCACTTCACCTACAAAAATGAGTTGTAAATACATACATTTGGCACATTTTATTGAAATTTCTGAATCAGCATACATTTCTTTGTGTTCAGTTCCCAATGCACAAAGCCGTCGAAGTGGTAGCAGTCGGAGCAGCAGAGCAGGCCGGGTCTTTTCTGTACGAAGAACTGGGACTAACCGACTCCCAGTATACACAAGTGGGCATGTAAGAAAGGGCACAAGTCCTTTTACTAGCAACACATTTCATATGGCTCTTGCGGCAGGTACCATCTATGGAAGTGTTCGCTATATGAGAAGCCCGCGCTTTCGTCAACGAGATTACGGTAAGTTCATGTGTTCAGAAAAATGTGTACTTCATTGAGACACGGACATGTATTTCAATAATTAGAAATACATTTGCTTAGTTTTTATGTAAAGTTTACAAATATTTAAGTACCAATAAATGGAATATCATTTTAATAAGGCTCAGTAATGCAGGTGAATTAGTTATGTATGCCATTAATTTTCCTTAGGTAACTGATCCCTGGCTTAATTATTAGGCTGCTAGTAGTTTGTAAAAATTGTTAACATCACTTATCCAGTATACTTTACAAAACAATTATCTATGAATGCTTTGTTGTTGTTCCTTATAGCATCTGAGGTTAAAACCTAAACAAACCAGGTGCTCTAGTGTTTAATATATACAAATATAATCACAGCTTATAGATAAGACTACACTTAAAAAATGTTAAGTGAAAGATACTGTAATCATAGTGTGCACGGGCGTTTTTCTGCACGGATTCAGTCCTTCAATCATATTGATGCATTTATGAAGAGCATGGCAAATAAACAATTTTTGGCTCTTACGTATGCTATTTTCAGGCTGTACAATAATTTTTATTGTATATTGATGTGATATCATAAAGAGAGAAAACTAATCTAGTCCAGTTTATTACAATTTAAATGTCATTATTTTATTACATTTTTAATGACTAAATATTCACCTGATGTGAACGGAATATTTAACATGGCATATTTGCAAAAGTATGCTTTTGTACAGTTTTGCTATTAAATGACTTTGTTTTAAAAAAATGTATAGTGTGTTCTGATTGGTTCTTTACTATTTGTGTGAAACCTCCTGTTTAAATTGTTCTTTAAAGCAGAACTTGAGCACAGAATTGTTAGACATATTCTGACAAGCTAATTTTTTCAGTCATCAACCCTCAGTATAAAAATAAAATATTTCCCTTTCAAAATATAGCATTTGCCTTAATGCATTCACTCAGCATTGATCCTTGCATGAAGGCGTACTTGAAGTAAATGAAGGGAATTTTTTTATTTTTTTTTACTCTTCTGTTTGTGCTCTTTAATTTTCTTGTTATTTCTTTGTAGATCTGTAGTGCATGTACTTTGAGAAAATTTATTTCTCAATGTAAATGCAAACAAGTGCACATACAAAGTATGAAGCACATGCAAACTGAGACCATTCAGGGTGGATGAAAATAATTGCCACCTTGAAACTAGATAAAAGTAGATCTTAAAAAATAGATCAAAACTTCTGTTTTTGAACATGTATAGTTTCTCTCTTTTAATGGGCCCTTTTTAACTGTGCACAGTGCTAAAGTGTCTAACCTGAAATCTCACTATTTTCTTCACACTTGGAAATTGATATTTTGCAGTACCTCCCATTTGTAGAAACGATTTTTACAAGCCTCCAAACAGTTCACGAGTGTATGGCTATTTCATATGCCCACTTGACGATCAACCAGAAAACTACACCTGGTGCTGTGGACCAAGCAACCAAGAGTTCTGCTGTCATGCAAATTACTATGGGTGAGTTAAAATCTAACCTGAATCCTAAATTATTTACAATCATTGATTGAGATCATGACAAGATATTCATTGTTTCCCATCCATAAAATGTGTTTTCAGAGCCCCTAGTTACAATGGTTGGGGGTTTTCAAATGTTAGAAGCGTTTAGACCTACCCTGCCTTCCCATAACAACGTGTTAGAGGTTTTATTGAGCGCTAGCCAATAAAAAGAGGTACACATCAATAGACATGCATTAATATTATTGTGCTGATCTTTAATGTCAGGAAATTGTTTTAATATTGTCTAACTCTTATGCATGTTAAACTGTTGCTGAAATTTAATATAAAGTTGAACGATGAAAAAAATATATATATATCGATATATCAAGCTTTTACAAAACATCTTATATGATGAGACCTCCAGCCTAAACTGTTCTACTTTTTGAGACTCACAACACTAAATCTATATTTTTTGACCCCATTGCTAGTGCTAACTAGGTCAGGATGGCTGTTCTGAAGGAATCAGCCAATTTTTGTTATGAAATAAATTCATTTTAGCCAACTGCTACACATTAGCCATCCAAATTGCATCCAGTTATGTGCTGCCAACCTGTTTGTAGATCTTAAAAAGTTCATGTTTTCTTTTATTTTTCAGATTTTTATCCCACTTTTTTTATGGGTGAGTGGGGGGATTGAACAATTATCATTGCTAGGCTTACATTGTGTTTTGCAGATGAAAGTGTAAGCAGTTCTAAAATGTGAGCTTGCTGATGTTTCCTTTTTTCAAAAATTGTTTGCAGACGCCAGCCTGGAGGCACTTCTAGTGGCACATCACCATTTATTATTGTTGGTCTCATAGTTGCTGTCATTGTGGTGATAGCTATTGCTGTTACTTGCTACAAAAAGAGGAAAGCTGGAAGAAAACTTTTAAAGAGTTTCTCCAAAAAGTCCAGCTCACATGGTTTGTCTTTTCAATTTTTTTTTCAGCCAGTTCCTTGATAACCTATTTACATCCACGTGATGAAAACAGGGTGATCAGAGATTTTGTGATAATACATTGAAGCATGCTAGTAATAATAAAAAAAGAAGAAGATTAAGGAAGTAAACTCACCTAAGTGGAGAAAGTAAACTGTTTGAAATAACGGATAAACTAAAAATAAAAAGATGCTGAGGCATTATACGTAGATTTAAAAGGGCTTTTGAAATAGTAGTGTTTTTCACACTTAAGTATAGCACATAAAATGTTTACAACATCATATATTTAACCTATCTAAAATTTAGGCATAATGCAGCAGTGAATTCTGCAACCTATATACTAGATTGCTCACATTGCAACTTGGTGGACCTCCAGGACTGCAGACTGAAAAGAAGAGCATCAACTTCAGTCAGTAATCAACACCGAAGGCATTGCCAGTGACCCTTCTCTAGTAACTCCCATGACTCTGCCCCTTTTGACCATATTCCTCACATCACCATCTCCCCAATGTGTGAATTGCCTATACTCTCATACACAATATAAAAGTAAACAACTTAGGAATCATGTAATAACTTATCAAATGAAGTGTGTGTGATTCTGGTATGGTAACATTTATTTCCCCTTTTTTAGTGGGGGTTTTTGTGGGGAGAGGGGGAACAGGCAGTGAATGTAAGCATTTGTACCTCAAGGTGAACAGCATCAAAATTAAGTGCCAAGGAATGCCTAGCTTGTAAAGCTGTACTGCATGTCATCAATTTGTCCACCTTTGTTTAGTCATAGTAATATTTGTGTTTGTCATAGTCATGACTGGGATCTAACATACTACAAATGCCTGACTACCTGCATGTCTTTGGTCTTAAGCAGAACTAGTAGTGAATGCAAAATGCTTTTGAAGTAGTAGTTTTGTTAAAGTTAAACTGAAACAAAAAGTGCATGTGGGATGTTTTGCATTGTATGATTTTCAACAGACTTTAATATCTGAGTTGCAAACACGAATTTTAATTGTAAAGTATCTTTTGGTCCTGTGTCTGGTGTATTGCATGATTTTGTGTCTTGTGTGCTCTATTGTTTTAACATTTTTATAACAGGAGGTGCCACTGAATTGACAGATCCTCAGTTGGCTGTGCCACTTAAAGAATATGGTATTGTTTACTCTTATGCTTTTTTACATAGCTTGTGGAAATGTAGCAGTCAATTAATCTGGTGGATTATGAAAATATTATAATTATCCAAAAACATTAATAGCATCTTTGCTTTAAAGGTTGAAAAAAACTTATTTGATTATTCATGTAGAAGCAGATCTTTGTCCCAGAAGATAATATACAATTTGGGTGCAATGTTTTATTTTTCGTTTTTTTGGATTGTATTTACATTTTTTTCTGAAGCCTTCTCATTTCATTTATAAGACAGTGTTTTAGGTCCATTTCCATATCTCATTTTTTTAAATTACGCTCCCTATCCAACAGCGTGCACGTTTTCTCTCTGTACTTAGTCATTTCTTTCCATAGCCTCCATTTGTCTATTAAAGTCTGTAATCCTAGTGAGCAATCTTTTAAGCAATTCTTCTGATCTCTGATGCTAGAAAAAATGTCTGAACGTTTATTGTAATAATATAATTTTGCAATTATTTGGTTGTACAATATGGTTGTGCATTGCCTAATGACAGAGATACATTCTGAGACTGCATGGTTAGGCTTCTTCAAGTCCCATTAAGTCAAACACATATGAACAGAGGTCATTTTCTATCGTCCCATCAACTTGGAACTTATTACCCATCAGTCTTCATTACCATGATTCTTTAACCACCTTTAAGTCCAAACTTAAGGCATACTTTTTCAGAATCAATGACTTAAGTCCAGACCTATCATGGCATAATGTGTGTCTTTTTACTTTTTACTTTTTACTCCTAAAGCAGTCCACACAATGCTAGTCCTTTTCACCCTCCCTTTCCACTTTTGATACTTTCCTACTTGTCTTCCTCTACATAATCACGATTTTCTCAGGTCTTGTTACTCGGTGCCTCTGTGTGTTTTCAATACTTGTCTACTATTTGTTGTCGATACTGTTGTTTATTCCTCCGTCCCTTGTATGCTGTCCATGTTGTCCATGTCTCATTCCTGTTGTAAGTGCTAAAAGCATGCTCCATAGGAGTGTGAATATGTGCTCTATAAATCTTCATTATTTATTATTATTATGGGTGTCTTTATTGTATGAATACGTGTTTGTGTGGATGTTAGCATGTAAATTTATTTTTAGAATTAGTCTGTTTGAAGTTTGTCTTTTTTTGTGAAATTAATCACTCAATCACTGATATGTAGACAGTTTTTGATGTAGCGGTTGAGTGTTCTGTTGCGCAGTGGATTGCTGTTTTCTGACTTTCAATGCACTTCATTTACATTCAAGCACTTTGCTACAACACTCACACATGTTCATTCACAAAATCAATAAAATTTATATATATAAAACATAAAAATGTAATTTAAATGTAAGATGCAGTAGAACAGTACATATATACAGTAATCGACTATACATACACTGAGTCAGCAAACAACAGCTTTCTTACATCTCCTAGAGATGAACTTCCAGTTGCTAGCACTCAGATTAGAAAGTTTCTTGTTAACAACACCTTGCCAGCGGACCCGGTTTTGGGCAGCCCCTTCAGTTGGGACCATGTGGTTCCAACGTCCTTTGCCTCACTTTCTACTGTTCTTTTCCAAGTCTACTTTGGTCTCCCAACTCTCCTCTTCTCCTGAGGATTCCAGTCAAGTGCCTGCTTGGCAATGGTGTCAGCTGGTTTGCGCAGGGTGTCCTATTTGCACCTTTTGATGTCTTAGCTAGTGGCTTTCTGGTTCGTTCTTTTCCACAGGCTGAGATCTTTTCAGGTCATCTTATTTCCAGAATATGGTGTAGGCATCGGTTTGTAAAGGTCTGCAGCTTGTTGTTGATGATGATGTTTGTCACTCTCCAGGTTTCAGAACCATACCGTAGGACTGCCTTCACATTGGTGTTGAAGATTCAGGTCTTACTGCAGAAGGATAATGCTTGGGAGTTTCAGATGGGGCTTAGGCTGTTGAAAGCATGCCTGGCCTTGTTGATGCAGCTTTTGGTGTCATCATCCGCTCCACCATCCTTGTTGACAATGCTCCCCAGATACGTGAAGCGGTCTGTTTCCAGGATGTTCTCTCCTTGAAGTTGGATTGGGAGTTCCTACTTGTTGTTGATTCTCATCACTTCAGTCTTCTTTCTGTTGACCTTTAAGCCAGTATTCTCTGTTTCCTCTGCTAGCTTACTCAGTTTGGTTTGTGCATGTTGTTACCGTTGAGATATGAGACTAATGTCATCTATAAGTACCTGGTCCTCTAGCTGTTTGGTAAAGATCCGCTGGATACCTGTGTTGTCTTGCACATAATCCAGTCTATGACCATTAGGAAGATTGTTGGTGATAATATGCAACCCTGTCTTACGCCTGTCTTCATTATGAAAGGTTTAGTGAGTTTGCCGTTGTGAATAACTTGGCAGGATGAGTCTTCGTGCAACCTCTGAATAATGTTTATGAGCTTAGGTGGAATGCCATAGTGGATCATCAGCCTCAGATGACTGTCCTTTCTACACTGTCGAATGCCTTCTCAAAGTCCACAAAAGTTATATAGAGGGAGGACTGCCATTTAATAGACTGCTCAATGATGATATGGAGGATAGCAATGTGGTCAGTGCATGACCTGTCCTGACGAAACCCTGTTTGTTCTGGTCTCACGCAAAGTGACCAGTTTCTCCTTGTCCAAGGCACTCTTCCTACATGTGGGTGTCCCTGGTCACCCTTTGATATTGGGTTGATTCCTCAGAAAGTGATAAATTCTCTCTTGAAGCCCATTTGCATTTTTCTGCCTGTAGGTAGGAAAGTGATACTAATGGTGGTATCAAGAAACTGATGCTGTTTGTTATCTTAGTCCCCTTTGTATCTCTCTGCCTCTTGGTGGGAGTGATACTGTTGGTGGTCTTAGCAACTTAACAGAAAAGACTTTTTTCTACAATTGACCTACACATTGCTTGGCTGTGCATGACTGTAGTTAAAATTTTATGAGAATTTTATGGAAATGCTGAACAACAGTATAGAGTGTTATCAAATAAATGTTTAGTGCTTATTTATATTTTTTAATCCATGAATGACCTCTTAAGTTATTAAGTAGTACCGGCACTACTTAATAACATATAGGAAATACATATCTTTCATTGAATGACATAGAAATTTTTGTCTACAGAACCCCCTCCGGCATATCCAGAACAAGGTGCACCCATGCCTTATGGTCAGTATATTTGGTTCACCAAATAAAACTTTTATTTAGAGGATTTCATGAAGGGTTACTTTGGGAGATGATGTCATTGTGTTTTTACAACATTTAGGTAATGAAATATATAATTTGATTTGCCTGCATGCTGTCATATTCCTTTTGTTAACTCATGAGTTCTGCTTACAAAATATGCAAATCATCTTGTGCCCTTTCTTGTGTGCATTTCAAAGACTGTGATTTCAGTAAATCAAAACATTTTAATGTTTCCTCCTGATCATGCTGATTGGTATTTGAGGTCTTTTGTAATCTGAAATTCTATGTGTATATGTACGATTGGAGTAAACGATGGTCAAGCAGAAGTGGCAGAAAATGTTTTCTTAGAACAATTGACCCAAGTTCTCTTGCTAGAGGTCAACAGTACTTAGTCCATCTTGAGGACCAAGGGTTTCTGAGAGAGCTTACTGCAGGTTATACGCTGTACTGGTCGGAAAAGAGAGCGGGCTGGTGAGCATCGGCTTTATGATCTTCCCTTCCCAGCAAGCTGCGAAGCATCCCAGTGAGCTATTGGGATCGCCTTGCGTTAGAAAGTGATATCCCTTTGCCTAAGTGGCTGAAGGGGACCAGCTCTTTGTCCTTTTGTCTCATCTGTGGATTTATGTTGAGTTTTGCTTTCTCCTACTCATCTGTGATGTTTGTTGCACCGTTCGCCTCTGGATTTTTCTTCAGTGCTTGTGCTGCGTCATTTCTTACTATAGACATCTTACACTCACGGTTTCTCTCTCCTGTTCTTCCATCTTGCTTTGGATTGTTTACTGTACTGGATTTTGTGCCTTCTTTACTGACACTTTTGGTTGTTCTAGCATTGTGGACGATTCAGCGATGTCATCTGGTGATAAGAGGTGTGTGTGTCATCCTGCATCTTGCTCCCTGCGTGTCACTGACTGCTGTGCCTTAGCTTCTTCAGTGCTAGAACTTTGCCCTGCTCTCAACTGTGTTGCCTTAAAACTTCAAATTCCATCTGAACTCAGGGCTGTTGAGAGCCAGCAAGGGCCCTGGAGCAGATGAGTTGCTAAAGACAGACGAAAGTAATGTCAGACAAATCAGTAGCAAGGCATTGTACTTATTCCTATTCTTAGCTAACTCTCCACCAGTATCAGCCTTAAGACGTCACCTCCCGCTGGCAGAAAACAAGGTGAAGGTCACTCTCAACATCAGTGAGTCATCAGAAGTGGTCCACCTCAGCCTAGTACAAGATGACAGCCAGTAGAGTTTATCAAGTGAATGGCACGTGGAATGAATGAGTTGTGGTGACGATTGGTTCTGCATACAGGTATTGCGTACCTAC
This sequence comes from Pomacea canaliculata, assembly GCF_003073045.1. Lineage (NCBI taxonomy): Eukaryota > Metazoa > Mollusca > Gastropoda > Architaenioglossa > Ampullariidae > Pomacea > Pomacea canaliculata. The sequence continues at coordinate 6,393,091 of NC_037590.1, read as the reverse complement.
AGCCAGACCACAAAAGTGAAAACTTGCATGCCAACACATGATCAGAAATAGAGAGGATGCATGATGTCTTCCTGAGTATTTGCTGATGACAAAAGGCTTCCAAATCCCTTTGCCTGGTTCCGGTGATCTTGGAACAGATACTAATAAAGGAGATTAGGCTGTTCCTGTTCCCTAGGGAGAGGCTGTGGAACCAAGAGATGAAAGAAAAAGTGATGAAACTTTTGATGAAGGACTCATAGAACCGAGTGAGGAGGATGATGATGATGATGATGATGATGTAGTTTTGTAGCGCGCTAGTATCCGCATCACAAAGATGCGCTCAATGCGTGGTGATCCCAGCAGGATGACAGCTGACAGAGAAAGATCTGAGTTTCTGTAGGAGGTACAGATGTTAACTCTTACGAAGGATCTTGTTGGTGTTAATGTCCCATTTAAGCTTGTTATCAAAGATAGTACCTAGATATTTGTAGTCGACTGACTACCTCGATGGCATCATCATGGATAATACTGATGACTGCTTTAGCCCTGTTCTTCCGAAAGTCGAAAATCATTTCCTTAGTCTTTGAGGCATTTAAGACAAGAAAGTGTTCGTCACACCATATATCCTCAAGATGTTCACTGTCATACAAAAGAGACAGTAAGGCAGTGTCATCAGCAAATTTTACAAGAAAGCTCCTATCAGTAGTGCTTCTGCAACTGTTTGTATACAGTAGTGGAGAAAAGCAGCAGTCTTGATGGGAACATGTACAGATGACAACATGATCTGAGAGAAGACCATTAACAGAAACTCTCTGTTGCCTGTTTGATAGTCTGGTTCATGACACTCCATAACTACAATCACAGGAGACACCTTATTGTAAACAATGGCACCTAGACTATATCCTGTTTGCCAAAAGGTTGCAAAAGATAGTCTGCACACTAGCGTTTTGTCAAGTACAGACTGTTGTTCTGATCACCACCTTGTCAGGACTTTAGTTAAATGAACATTATGTACATTTGAAGCATTTTGAAATGTCTAATTACTACTCTGTTCAACTAATGTTCAGTTTTCTGATTGATTCCTTCCATGTATACACATTTGAAACACATTAGCCCCTTTCCACTCATTTTTATCTGATCTGTTATGGGATATGTTTAGTGGCCTCATTAGTTTAGAGAAATTCATAAAATAAATATTAGTCATACATTATCAGCATCCACTTGTGCAAAAGACAGTAAGGAAAATTATTTGTAGTTTGCTAACAGTTGGGTTAAGAAACAAATGTAAATTCCTCTGCATTGAATGTATACTGTTGTTATTTCAGATGCCAGAAAGAGCTGCTCGCTTAAGGCAGCAGATTTTTTGCAGATTTTTTTGTTTTATAAATTGCAGGTGAGACTAAGTCTGGCTATCCACCCTCTGATGTGCAATACCCCATGCAGCCAGGAACCTGTCCACCTGCAGGCCCATATCCTCCACCTGGCCCCTACCCCGCTCCCACAGACCCCTATCCTGCTCCCACCGGCCCCTATCCTGCTCCCACCGGCCCCTATCCTGCTCCCACTGGCCCCTATCCTGCTCCTGCAGGTCCCTATCCTGCTCCTGCAGGTCCTTATCCTCCATCTGCAGAGCCCTATCCTCAAGAAACTCCAGGCACAGCGCCTTACCCCTTAGCCCCTGACTCTTACCCTCCCCAAACTCCTTCTTGTCCATCTGATGAAGCAGACGCTGCTTCTGTACCTTATGGCACAGCTCCATATCCAGCAGGACCTGCAGGTACTCCTCAGCCTCCAAGTTCTGGACAGTTTGGAGGTTATGGAACCCAGCACGGATACAGCTCATGTAAGTGTTGCTGTGATTTGTGAAAGTATAGTTAGTGGTGAGTGACCTGGATGGGAAGACTGCCCCTTAACCTTTTTCAACCACTAGGGAGTGAACATTTAGAGACCACACTTTTCTTGTAGCCAGCTTTTTATGAAGGCATCGTTCATCTCCTTGCTGCTGCCTTACCTTCCCCAATCCTTTATGAAGGCAGGTACCCATTTCCAAATTGCTTTCAGGTTTGGATGCCAGTTCTCTAAACCCTGGGCTTCTCCAATTTTTTTTTTTTTTTTTTTTATACAGTTTGCATCATGACTTAACACTTCAAAAGTTTCTTTTGTGTGTGTAAAAAAAAGAGAAGAAGAGAGCATGCTAATGAATGCACACACATACACAGCTATGCTTTTTCAAAGAACAAGCATTGCAAACAAACAGTACTTGTTTAGATATCATGGAAACTGAAATTTTCCTCCTCTTTTCAGGATCATCCAGACATGGACAAGATACTTGTTTCCAGCATTGTAAAACAAACTGGACACTAGTTTTCAACTTTTTGAAGTTTGAATATCTTTCATTACAGGGTATTAATTTGAAATTCTTTTTTAATGCATATAACTATTTAAAGAAATTAAAGTGTTAACATTTTCTTGGTAATTTTGTGTAGACGCTTTCAATAAATTTTTAAAAATGAACAAAAATCTTGCCTAGAATACAAATTTCATTCCTTTCTTTCAGCTGTAAATATTTTTCTTATTTTTATTTTCCTTGTCTTCTAATATGCTTAAAAGATATGACTGCCTTTTAAAGAAAAATATTTTTAGTGAGCTTTCAGTATATATATAATGCTAAAGTTTCTGATAAATTGTAAATTGCAAGACTTTTTAAAGACCTTTTGGACAAATCTAGTACTGTAATTATTGATGGCATATTGTTTCACTTAAGGAAATTTTTTGTAGATTTTTTTCTGTTATGTTATGTATGCAGAATATTACTTATGTACAAAAGTATATTGTTTGCTACACCTGTGATATTTGTGCAGTTAACATTTTTAATGCTACCAGTGAGATTTCACACAAAACCAAGGGTTTTTTTGTTTGTTTGGTTAGTTGGGTTTTTTTTTGTTTTTTTTTTTGTTTGTTTGTTTCGTTTTAGCCGGTACAGATTTACAAAAGTTTTGAAGCTTCTCTTGTGATAACATTTCTTTTTTTAACATGGCCTATATAAATTAAAGTTTTCAATTATACATACAGTGCTTTGTTGTGAATTGGGAGGAAAAGGGTTTTGTTTTAGGCTAGGATGCCAAATGCTTGATAGGACATGGTACTTTAAAGCAGACATGATTTTTGCATTGTTCTATTTTTTATGATTATTGTGTAATTTTTACAACACAAAATACTGAAACTCCACAGGTATATATTTTGAGTGATGTTCTTTATGATCTTGTAGGCATTAAGTCATTTTTTTACCCTATTTAGTGTCCTTTAGGACCAAGAAATGCCTTTCAAAAACTCTAGAATATTTACCTCATAAACTATAAGACTGAAGAAGTGTTCTGTTTTGTGCAATGTCTCATATGACTTAGCATTTTTGGTCACAGAAAAGATGATGCATGGAAAAAAACATGGTATAGGAAACACATTTTTGTCAAATCCAAGACTGATTAGAGCTTTTTTTCTGCAACATTATCTGAAGCTCCACAGTTTAAATTTTCTTTGCAGAAGTGTGTTCATTGCATCAGATTAAAATACTGCCCACATTTACTCTGTCTTGTAATTGTTTTGAATTGTTCATTCCCCTATTTAAATAATTTTTCTGTATTGACGTTGATTTTTCAAAAGTGTTCTCATTAAAAGTACCTCCTCTTTATCATGCTGTTGGTGTTCTGCTTGTATAGTAACTTTTGCTTATGAGTCTCATGAGTTTTTTTTTTTTTTTTTAACATTTTAGATCAGTGCCCTTGTATGCTAATATAAAAAGTCTGCATGAAAGTTCTCTGAATGCTACTTTTATAGTTGCCTTGTTTTCTAAAACCAATGTAAACAAAGTTCTTGTATAAATTTTGTGGGGGTTTTTACCCTTAAAATGTCCTCACTTTTTGCTGTTTCAAAGCTAAATGTTTTGTATATGTTACATGTTTTGACTAACAGATTTTTAAAACTGGGTATTTCTTGCATAAGATTTATAACACTAGTGTACTATATGTTTTCCATGTATAAATGGCAGCTTTTGTTTTAAAATTTATTGCTCATCTATAAAAGTAGGTTAGAAGGTATGAAATGGTGGAATGCTTAGAGCACTTGAGTAGTACTTAATGCAGAATAGCAGTTTGGATTTCCTTTAAGTCTTGTTATTGTTTCATTTTTTCAGGTTTTTTTTTTTTAAAAAGCATAATTGTTTTAAAAAAAACTCAAATCTTAAAAATATCTGATGAGTGAGCAAAATGGTCACAACTATTTGAGATCTTTGTATTTTTGTTGTTTTGCATACTTTGAATTCAACTGGAAGCTCACTTCTTGGCTGTAATGACACGTGATATTTTGAAAAAGAGTAAAGTGAAAAAGAGTATACATTTGTTTTTGATGCTGTAAACATTTAGTGCATCAAATTCTTCCTGATGGAATGAAGTCTTCAAGGATGAAGCAGTATTTTCATTTGCTTTTTATCCTGTGGGCATCAATGTGGAATTTGCATGTCATTACAGTGTGAAAGATAATTCTAATGCTGTTGCTGTTGGATTTCGCAAGATCAGAGATGTAAAAGTAAGTTTTCCATTGCTTTGTGGCATCTGAAAACAGGTTCTTGTAAACACAGTGATGAGATATTTATGTTGTATTAATGTGTATGCATGTAATGATCTTTAGCACACAAATGAAAGGGTATTTTGCTATTTAATCATTATTAAATAAAATGATTTACAGATATTATTTTTATAACATTAACCTGACTTGGTTTTTATGTCTTCACTGAAAGAAATTGATTAGACAGGGTTTATTTTTTGCAGTCTTTTTTAAGAAAAAAGTGGTGCCTGTTATTTGTACAGATTATATGCTTTTCTTTTGATGTTTAGTTGACCTGTTGGTTGATTTTAAAAAATGAGGGTATGGGTGTCAGTATATAGAAACTATTTTCCATATGGCCAGTATTGTTCAACTCTTTACTTTCTAGACTTTCCATTTTTACAATTACAGTTACATAATTTGTGCAAGTGACTAGTTAAAGACACAAATAAACTGAAAAGGCATTTCTCTTGTTTTTTGTCTTTTAGCTAGTCACTTGAACAAATCATGTAGTTTTCTTCTTTCATTTGCACAATGGTGTTTTTGTATTTTCCTCATTTTCTGTTCTGCATTCATTGCTATTCAAGAATTGCAGCATATTCATTTGTTACAATGAGCTATCACTTTTGTATTTTAATGTTCCATCCTGGACTGTTTATTTTATGCAAGAATTATTGATAAAGTTTAGAAATGCTTCACTTAGTGGAAGAAGCACAGGAACAGGGCATTCACTAGACTAGGACTGATATTAGCTGCATGAGTTCATTATAATTTCTCTGTTGGGGTTCCTTCATGTTTTGTGATTCTTCTTAACTGAAATATTAATTTGTAAGTAATAATTTTAAATAAGGGTACCTTAGTTATTTACATTTTCCTGAAGCTTGGTAAGCCAATGTGCAGTCAGGCAAAAATACAGTAGAATATTACAATGTTCATAGACTTTGTCTTTTATTTAAAAGCCCACAAAAAAACATGCTCTAAATTTATCTTACAGGGACAAAAAAATCTAGGCCCATTACAGATGCTTAAAGTTGTCTAAGTTCTGTTTTGGCTTGTGAAAGGATACTTATAGCTAATTTCAAAAATACATTTGATGCACCATTGATAGTACTTTATTAAATTCTTTTTTATTTTTAAGTAACGATAGTTCACTGGTGATGGTTTTTTGGTAGTTTTTTTTTAAAGTCTTTCATATTTTGGACAAACAATGTAGTTTAAAGAAGCTCCAACTTGGTATATATTTTTAATGCTACAATTCTTGTAAACTTATTGATGGTGATAAACATTAAAATTTATGAACTTACTAAAGAGAGGGGTACAGATCTTGTCAGTTAATGTAACGGTGAGCTTTAACATTATAATTAATGTTTTAACTCTTGTATTTCAAGAACTAAACAGCTATAAGAAGACTTGTTGATCTCGTGCCACCCACACCACCTTTCACCTAACATCAGTGCTGGATGGGTGTGGAAAGGGGGAAGGCTATACTGAAAATAGTTTGTATCAGTTATGTTTTTGAAGGCAACAAAATTTTTCATCAGAAGCTAGATCAGATATTTTCTGTGATTTTTTTTTAAAAATTCAGAATACCTATACAAATAAATAGTAGGAAAAAAACAGTACATGTAGACAGAAGTTTTTTTGTGTGCTACCAATGGCATATTTATGTACACAATTAACCTGTTGTATTATGCAGCTTAATTGTTAGTTGTTAATAACTATTAAAGCTATGTGTGTAGTGCATGAATATTTAATGGGATGTGTTGTGCATTCAATCTGATTATTGACATAATGTGTTTTGTAACATGGCTATTATTGGTGAAAATTTAACAGTTTCTGCCTACATTGTTTCGAAATAAAAAATTGAAAAAAAAAGTTTTAAATGCTTTTATTGCTATTGAAAGAATCCATTCTTTCAGACTGTCTCAATTTGTTTTTTCTTTTTTTTTTTTCCAAAGTATTCTTTTATTCAAAGGCGGGAGAAATAAGTTAAATATGGCTATCCAGGTATGTATACAGGTTACCACTACAACGATTAATTCTGATATTAAAATTGTTTTACAATCCTCGGGTAAATGGATATACATGTAACATATGATGTGTGCAGAGAAATACTGGCTCGAATATTTGTGGCTTTTAAATATATAATTTGACCCAAGTGTGAGCATTCCTAATCTGAGTGAAACGGAACCATTGCAATTACATCCCAGATTACATGACTGACCCAAAAAGGTCATTATCAGTTTTGGGAGTAAGGACAACGTAATGCAGATGCTATTTAAAAAAATTTTCAAACTGCCGATAACGACCCTTTCTCCAAAGATTTGCACTGCTGCAATACTAGTCCATGTGATACGAGAACAAATTCTATACAAAGCATATAATTTAATTATCCTGGGAACAGATTGTTTATATTATGATGAATTACGATGGCACAGAGTTTTATTGAAAATAGGCTTGTTCGACGATATTCGAAAATAAGGCCGTAAACATCAGGCTGAATCTACTTGTTGACGTTTGACAACAAACATGGAAGGCGTGTTATGGAAGTGGACAAATTATTTGTCAGGTAGGTGTGTCTGTGTTTTTGTGGATTTATTTATTAGCTGAAGGTTTCTTTATTTTGTTCGCTTAAAAAATATTAAGTAAAATCTACATGGTTCATATTGATGCTAATTTTGCTTTCATTGAAGCGGTGCGTTTAGCCGTCTGCAACCGACAATGGCAGTTTTGTCATTATTTTTCATCTTTTACAAAACTCATTCTGATTCATCACATCGACACCTGATATAAACATTATGTATAATAAAAAAATTAAATTTATCAGGCAATAGAGACAAGCTTGATGTGTTTAATAGCTGCAATTATAATTATTGAACTATTTGTTGCCGCACACAATATCGATATGCATATTCAAATTCCAGTTTATTTTCAACACTATGTATATGTACAACACTAGCGTACGTGAAGCTAGAAAGATACGCTAGACAACGAGGATTCTGATCTTACATTACCTTTCCCTTCCTGACTGCATCTATTTATCTTGACCTTACAACACTTGTGCAAAATAGTCACTTACCAGTTATACATAATTATATTTTATATTAATTTCAGTGATTTTGTTCATAGGCAAATAGTATGGCTCGTGAATATTTGTAAGCTTTTAAATTTGAAATCACATTTAAAAGTATATTTCTTTAATTTTTAGGCTCACATATGATTGCCCCAAAAATATGCATATGCACGCACAGTGTAGAAGATACACTAGGGTGCAGACATGCATTTGCATGGACATAAATTTACGAAAATTGTTAATACAAAACATTTGCTTTCCTCAATTCAGGTTGGCAGCCTAGGTGGTTTGTTCTTGAATCTGGTGTGCTGTCATATTATAAGTCACAGGAAGATGTTAACAATGGATGCAAAGGCTCAATCAAGATGAGTGCATGTGACATCAAAGGTAGCGACAAGGCATCACAAATCTTAATTATCTTCTTGCACATAGAATTTAAAGTTGAATCAGCCCACAATGCACACAATAATCACACTTGAGATTTATTAGCATAAATAAAAGGAATTTGAAAGAGATCCTTTCTGCATATTCTTATGCATTAGTTCACAGACGTTTTGATCTTTACAGAACTTATTTTTCTCTTCATGGTTCATTTTCATCAAAAAATCATTTTTCAGTACCTTTTATCACTAATATAATATTACTGAAAATATTGCCTCATTTCTTGCAAAAGCACACGACCTTTAATGGGGGTAGGTTTTTTTTTTTTTTATAAGGAAGAGGTTGAAGAGGACATTACAAATTAGACTTGAAAACTAGTTACCACTACAATGTATAAACTGTGTAAGTGTTTGCTTAAGTAGTATTCAGACAATACTTAATGGCAATACAAATGTACTCATGCAGTAACTTTATTTTTTTTAATTATATAACATTCAATTACTATTGCTTCTAAAGCAATATCCTTGAAGAAAACTCAGATTCAAAGTGTTAAATCATAAACATGCTGAAAACTTGAACTTTTCTCCCACTTTCAGTTAAGATCAAAGCCACTTTTATTTCGACAGGGACTATATCATTCAGTTGCATTTTGATATTCATACTACACTGTATGCAACAGTGCATCCAACAGACAATACGCGTTTGGATCTCATCATTCCTGGAGAACAGCACTACTATGTCAAGGCTGCACAGCCACAAGAACGGCAATCCTGGCTTATAGCTCTAGGATCCGCCAAAGCCACATATGGGCAACCTCCTAATCAGGAACCTTCTGGAGGTATGTTTAAAAATCATGGATTTTTTTTTTTTATAACACATTTAGTATAGATTGTAATATAAAAGTACAGTTTCGCAAGGATATTAAATCTTTTTTTTGTCTGAGCAGCAGCTATTTCTTTGAATCTACAGGAGGGGATTCTGCAGGGGATACTGTGCGTGCCAAGAAATCAGAGCTGCGACTATACTGTGACTTACTGATGCAGCAGGTACACTCTGTGAAACAAAGCATCACACAAAAGGACAGTGAAAAAGTATGGGTGCCAGATTTTGAGGTAAGGTTTTATTAGGTAATGATGACAGCTATTTGGATATCAAGAGATTAAAAAAAAAATTATTTCCTAAAACTCTTTTGCGTAAATCTGCAATATCATTCTTGAAAAAAAATTGGCTATACCTGAAGATGTTTGAGCATGTTTATGAGTGGAAATCTTTCCCAAAATAATGATGCAAAGAATCAGTTAGAAGTGGCTTATCTATGAATTGTACCTGCAGATTTAAAAGAATAATAAATCTGTAATTTTGTTCTGGCCATGAAGAAGCTGAACGAGGCTACATCACTCCTGAGTGCAACATGTGATACATTTATTCAGACTTTGGATGAGGTTATGAAGATTGTACATGACGTGACACATGTCACTGAGATTGTTCATCCTTCTTCACCTAAGAGGCTGTCTTCTGCTGTGAGTTCCACAGATCCATAATATTTAAGATTTGATTACATGTGTTAATGTGTTCTTGTTACTGAGGGGTCTGTACTAGCAAGGTGCCACCTAAGATATATTGTATCATTTCAGTAAGAGTAGTTACTTGTTTGTTTTACATTGTGTGCAGATTTTCTGCAAATTTTCAGGGCAGTGAACATCCATGCCATTCATACCTTATTATTTTACTTGCTATTAGCTTTGGAGAAAAAAAAATAATGCATTCTTATACAGTGGATGTCATTTCCTGGCTCTCCCTGTACTTAACTGTCATGAAGATTATTGCCAGTAGGAACTAGAATGAATTGCACATATTCTTTTTAAAAATATTTATAGCTCACTGAATTTTCAATTTAAAATGATGTCTAAGTGTATCTAACATAAAAACATTTTAAAATCCTGGTAATTGATCCACCCTACCTCATTGCATATCCCCTCTAGAATAACATTTTAATTCAAACAGATCAGGAAAAAGTTTCCTTTTTATAGAACAGAGAACAACTATGTAGCATGCTTACAAGGGCTAAGCTGTTTTTCAGCTCCAGGTGTTTTGATCTGTGAAATTTAATATATGTTCCTTCTTATAAATATTGGACATTTGTTTATTGTGTACACTATCACTCAGATATGTTCCTATGAATATGGTTCATACAGTTAGATTAGCTGTTCAGTATTTAATCTGCGTCAAAGTATGAACAGTTTGATACAAGTCTGGCTGATGATGGCTAAATCTTAGATTCTTATAGTAATGTGATGATCTGTGTGCAGAGTTCAAGATTAGCAGTTTCCCGGTCCGATTCCCAGGAAATGTGAGATGGAGTTTTTATCTCCATGTTCTGATTTTATTAATTTTCTTATCAGTTGAAACATGATAAAGATTTTTTAAAACAGAAATTTCTTGTTTTAACTATTCCAGACCAAAATAAAATTTCAAGGGGGTCAACATTTTACGTATTTAAAATTTTTTTTTAGCTGATTGAATGGTTCAAAGATATTATCCATCACTTAACTGGCTAGAGAGCAGGCTGCATTCTATCATTTTTTTTTTTTCGTTTGGTCTTGTTTGAGGTTGTCATTTTTGCACTGGACTTGGTGTGTGTTTTGATGTGCCTGCACTGTGCATTTGGAATATGGTGTCTGTCACTTGCACTCTATAGTGGTGTTCAGACGAGATAATAATGAAACACAGCAACACTTAAATTTAAAGATAAATATATTTTTCAAAAACTCAAAACTTTCAAGCCACAAATAATTAGATTATACATTGAAAAAGAAGAAATCTTAACTCCTTAATTAACACATAGTCCAAACACTCTAACAGTTCCCTTTCCAGTCAAATTTCCAATGTTCATTCACTTCCAACAACAGTCCCTCACAAAGCGTCCACTTCAAAAGAACACATAAATGGTCTCCACTTCTGCCAGTGTCTTTCCCGTAGCTCGGTATAATCCAACCACCAACAACTGACAAACACAAAGTGGATAGCCAGAAGTAGATATAAAAGTAAAACAAAAACCTGCCCAGTCTTTAAAATCAATATTTCACTTACGAAAGCATTCCTCCCAACCAATAATCTTCTTTCAGCTATTTACCTCATACAGAAAAAAAATCATAATCACCATGGCTCAGCAGGTTTCAGTTTCCTTTGACCTTTGTTGATATTTGGAATTTTTGTGTGTATTACAGTTCATTTTTCATACAATTGGGACTCATGCTATGTGTGGAATGTACTGTTTTGGAGACTGCATTTTTCTAATAGTTGTATCTTCCTGCTTGTGACTGATATGTAGGCTGCAGATTATGGTTTTGCTGTGTGTTGACATTGTCCTTCTTCAGTGTGATGCACACATTCTGCTACATACCTATATTTTTAATGTTGTCATCAGATAATAGCTTTGCTTTTATGGAATGCTGATAGGAATTATACCTCTCAAGTTTTGGAATGTGAAATAGTAATGCAAGACTGAATGGTGAACTCTGGTCATCTATTGTTCCTTCATTCTACCAGATAATCCCACACTCATTTGTCTGTTTTTGTATCTTTATGTTATACTTTTTCTTGTTGTTGTTTGGCATCCCATTGAGCTTGTTGCTCAGAAGGCAAATGCACTTTGTCAAGTGCCCTTTTATTAATAGTATGAAGTTTACATAATTATTAAGCACACACCTTTAAGGTAGACATAAATAAATATCAATAAATCAATAACATAAAGTTGTTCATTGTTGGTGCACATATGACTGTCAGGAGATCACATCAACACAGGTGCAGTGAATGAAATAGATGAAGCAGGATTGTAGACGAGATAAGAGAATCAAGTCCCACGCTTGTTGGCTCATGTAGATCCAAAATCTAAAGCAGCGGGGGAAGGAGGGGGGTGAGGGTGAGGACTATTGCAAGCAAAGTGGATTGTACATAGAGCAGAAAGTGTTAAATACCTGCAGCTTAGTGATGATTGAAATCAGCAAACAAAAATTCAGTGTGCCAATGCATCAAATGTGACTTCATGAACATGCATGCATGCAACACACAAATATGCATACAGCACAGTTCCTACACACACACTAATGTGGTTGTCGAAATATGCTTTTCATCAGTTCCTCAATACTGCTTGAAAAGGACAAAAAGAATAAATACTGTAGTCTACATGGCAGTATCTCTGTCCTAGGATTCAGCTACGTTTTTGCAGCCACACCCACTGCATGGAAATGTATACTAGAAAATATGTAAACTGTACACAGGTGTTGGATCTTGTCCTAAAATAGAATAAAATTAAAAATAAAAATTAGATTTTCATTCAATATTAAATATTGTTCAGAATGATGTCATAGTGGCATTGTGTTGTCTTCAGATCAGTCAGAAGTAGACTGCCCTCTACCAGCTCTCTTGAGGGACCCAGCCTGATTCGAAGTCGAAGGAAGTCTTCAGCTGAAGGTGACAGTGTACATTCTGATTCTGCCGTGTCCGAACCTTCATCAACACTGATTTCTTCAAGCCATGTTGGATCTTGCAAAGACTCACCTCGAATCAATCACACAGCAGCTGAAAGAGAAAGGGGCTTTGAGGCTGGGGTTAAGATTAATCCTGGACCGTCTGTCGGAAATTGTAGTCATGGGATTGAGAATGGGACAGAAGGCAGTGGGAGACCAGCAGTTGATGCCAAGAGTGACGATGGGGAAGGTTCTGATGATTTTAAGGATGCTATAGATGTAAGGACTCCTACTTTTTTCTCTGCAATGTCAACAAGGTAAGTTGCATAAAAGTAGAATCCGTGTTATTGCTGATTTATTGTCATTTATCAAAGTACATGTACATCTATTTTTTGAAGCAAAAGCTACAACTTTTGAATGTAAGTGTATACAATACCCTTCCAGGTGTGACCATTCAAAAGAAATCTACTTATTATGGTTTCATAATGACAGGCATGACTAGTTGTAGCTAAAGGAAAGCCATTGGAGAAGAATTATGCAAAGTGGATTTTCTGGGTTCATTGGCTTCATATTTGCAATGAAACATCAAAGTGACTAAAGTTCTTGGCCTTGGAAACTGGCATTCTTCATGCTTCCTTTATTACTTTTGCCTTTGAAGCTTTTAATCTAACTGGCTGTTTTTTCATAGTCCATTTGTTTTCCATTAGTGCTACTTTTTCTGTTTATTCAGTTGTATATTGTTGTTGGAATTTTGTTTTTCTGTTTCGTTTTGTCAGTCATTTATATGTCTGTTGAGAGGCAGACAAATAACCAACTTTATTAATCCCAATAGCATTTATAACTCGGAAAGTAAGTTACAAGAAAAGGCAAGTGATGCATCTTGGCATAACACAAAAACACAATATTACATCTAAAACCATTCTTAGGGCATACACCATCACACATACACACAGAGCTGACATTTTTTCTATGGCTTAATAGCTGGATTTGCTGAGGGTAGAGGTAATTTTCATCATCCTTTTTTCAATTTTCTTGCAAATTGCTAAAGAATAAATCCTTATCTGCTTTCTAGCTTTGCTAATGTCAGACTGTTGGATGACAATGGTGTTCCAGTGCAGCCTTTTTTGGATGCCTGCAAGGAACTAGTGCCGATATTTGGTAAGTTTATGTATGAACCTGCACTTTACTTGCACTGTGTGGTGTAGTTATCAGTCTGGTCACTATTACAGTATTAGTATGCATTACTGTTGATCTAATAAGTGTGGTTACTGTTAGCATGTATGACTAATATCTTCAGTGTGGATTTTTCATTGAATAATCTTGTAAAGGATCCTAATGTTTTGTCTTTATTTCTTGATGTATAACTGCAATCTGAGTGGACTGTGTCATTATTCTTTGTGGAAGATGGCTGGTGAAACAGTGGTGTCAGTTATGAGGATAGTCTGTTTCATGTAGCTGATTAAGAAGGCAACATCTTAAAATTATTGTTTCTTTATTAGTATTTTTAACAGTTTCCTTGGCTTTTGTTTTTAGATAAACTGAATAGTACTGCTTTTGCTCCTGTCAAAATGGATTTCTCTGGCAATATTCGCGTAAGTATTTGCATTTTAAATGTTACTGACTAAACTTTCCAGTGTTGTTTCAAGATGAAGTCTCGATTAAGGAATTAAGAATCTTGTTTATTTTGTTAGGCATTCACAAGAACATAAGAAAATGTGAAGTGTTGTGTATTTAGTTTGGCCTTCCCCTCATTTTCAAGCTTCACAAAAATAGAACATATCTGTTAACAGTCTCCTGTACACATTTCATTTTGTTATCCTTGCAGACAGTAGTTCTGTTAAAAAAAAAATAGTCTGAAACATTCAAATAACCAGTCACAATAGCATAACACATTACCATACCTTAACATGCACTTCACCAAATATTCCTCAGTAACAGTAACAACTTTTCTCTCTCATATACACACACTCACACAAACTTTGTCTCACACAATACACTGTCCCTGTGTGTGTCTCTCTCACACAAGCATACTTTCTCTTTGTCTCTGTCCTCCTCCCTTGCTCCTTCCCTTTCTTTGAGACAAATTCACTCTTTCACACACACATCTGTTGTAGATAAGTCCATAGCTATGTACCAGTGTTAGCTTTAGAGTAGAAGCAAAGTAGTATTTGTAAACTACAATAAAGATGCTGAATGCATGTTAGGTGCTCAAGAAGACTCATTTCTCTGTCCTCCTCCCACTCTTTTTTATTTAGAAGATCCAGCAAAAGCATTTGAGTAGTGCAGGCTCAGCTGCAGGTTTTCTATCACTGCAGTCAATGGTGCTAAGTGAAGTCAGGTTACGACAGCACACCAACTCAAACTCAGCAACTGTTGCTCTCTGCTGGTTGAAAAGGTAGGCATTAGCCATTTGATACAAACCTTGATATGGGTGCATACACTGCTAATGTGTGATACTTGGTCAAGCTGTTACACTACCCTTTCATATATTTTAACATGGCAGCATAGCGCAGCAAGAGTGAGTGAAAGCAAGCATATTTGCATGCTAATAATAAAGTTGTTTTTTTTCTGCAGCCATGTAGATATGATAATATAATTATCATAAGATACAATATGTTTAGAGTTCTGAAACTCAAAAGTTCATGTTGTTGTTTTTTTTAAACTGCATCAGCCTTGTTTCTATTTTCTTTTATAACAGAGGATTGGAGTTCATACGTGAATTTCTTCGTGAAATCTGCTCAGGAGGACCAGATTTGTCAGAATGCGCTTCTAATGCCTATGGCCGAACTCTAAAGAAATATCATGGTTGGGTCGTCAGGGGGGTGTTTGCCGTAAGTTTCATTCACACCTGATAACTATGAGTGAGGATAAGCATGCATATTCAAATGTTTTACCTGCTTGTAGCATGATTTGCCTTTGGTACACCTCAGTATTCATTTTGAAACATTGATACAGTTTAAATGCAATATGTAAGAAATTTTTCTAATTATGATTGACAAATCATTTATGGTTGATTTTGATGCTACATCATTTTGTTGATGATGGAGAACATAATTCTGCAATGAAACACGGCATATATTTAGCCAAAGTAAAGATAGATGATGGCAACAGTTATTATACTGCAGTAGTTGCCAGTTTACCAGGTAATACATAACTAGTGTAATGTCCATGCTGAGTAATCAGTTTACCAGGGACATATGATTTCTCTGAGGTCTATATTGCAGTAGTTATCAGGTGATACCTGGATTTCTTTGGAGGTTTTTTATCCTTTCCTACCCTTTCCTTTTTATTGATATATTTTCTCAGGTTGCCGTGAAAGCATTGCCATACCGTGATGAGTTCCTGTGCCACTTGGCTGCGGAAGAAATCGATACAGTTGATGAGAGCTTCCTGTCGTCACTGATGAATGACATGGAAGTTTATCTGCAGCACATGAATAACATCATTCTTGTCATCAGCCAGTTTTACACAGCCCACAATCTAGATGTTGAAGAGCAAGTCTAGGACCAGACACATCCCTCAAGCTTTATACAAGCTCAAGAAATGCCTTGACTGCATTCCTGCTCAGCCATACTTGTATTCACATTTGTAGTCATTAAAATATTTGCTCTGTTTTGTGGATCAGGTAACTGTGGGTTCTTGTTGAGTACAGGTGTGAATTAACATGTTAATCTCTTTACAGAGTATTTATTCTTAGAAAGTTATTGTAAGCTGTCTATATAAAGACAGTTGTTGTTTGCAATATCTGCTTCTTTCTAGTTGAGAAGTAGTATTGTCAGTTGTCAAAAATGCCTAAAGCTGATTCCCATTCCTCTCTTTTTGTAAGAAAATATTAATTATTTAAGCAATCTTTTGCTCATTTTGTGATTCAAGCATAACACATTCAGTGATAAATGCCTCAAGCAATGTTTATTTTGGTGTATGCCTTGTAATAAATGATGTTAATACATGTTTGAGTGATCTCTGTTTGAATGATCATCATCGGGGAATACTGGACAGCAGCACATGAGGAAAGAAAATGAAAAGTGGGGAATAATACCTGGCAAGAAGTAAATGGAGGAAACTTCACTTTACACTACCTTGAGAAAGCAAAAGGTGGATCTTTTTGTAACCTTAATATTAAGCTAATTCAAGATTCAAGAATTACAAACTGATGTGGTGACTGAACAAGGGAAAAAATTATCCTTTTCTACAGTCAGCTCTGCCTAGATATGTTTATTAACTACTGAATTAAAAATAGTACAATAGTTCTCAGTGCAAGCATAACCAGAGATGTGAGTGAATTGTCATTAGAAAACATGCACTAAGTGTTTGCGTTTGTACACAAACACATGGCATAGAGAACATGATTTTGACTACACAGAAAATTGGCAGAGACAGCAATTTGTTTTATGTATGTGGTGACTTTTATTAGTAATTTATTTGGTAGTAAAATTATTTGACATGGCATTCCATGTAAGTATATTTTTTGTTATGCCTAGTTAGTTTATTCCTTTTTACCCCTCGAGGAGCATAGGGCTGTAACAACGCCTCGCCAGTGGAACCGGTTTTGGGAAGCCTGTTTATGGCTATGCCTACTTAAACACTAAAGTTTCTGTTATTCTAAAACATTAAAGAAAATTAATAATTGAAGTTAAAGGTTCATGCGACAGAATGAAAGTTTAGCATAGTAATCCAGGGCCAGTACAACAACCCTTAAAGACTCGTTAAATATTTGCAAAAAAGAATGTTCATAGAAATATATGTTTAAATACAGCTAGAAACCTGTTTCCTGTTTCTTTCCTTCTTTCTAAATTTAAACTAATTTTTTTTATTGCATTATAAATTCTATTTGATTAAAACAAATTTTATTTTGGGCATAAGCGTGATGCCATTGATGAATGACATGCTGTGTATTTATTGGTCTGAAATTGTTAAAAGACAGGTATCAAACTTTTTTTTAAGAGTATTTATTGGAAGTTCCAATTTAGCTTTTTTACCACATAAATTATTCTTTATATCATAGTCATTTCCAATACCATTTGCTCTTGTGCTTTGATGAAAGCATTTCCGAAGACCAGATATGGCTGCCCATTAGAAGGGCATTTTTTTGGTGTTGTTTGCTGCTGATGTTAACAATTTTATTGAAAGTCTGCACTGATACATTTCATCATTCCTGTTGTGATCTTTATTATAGAGAAAATTCTCAGTGGTGCTATTCATTCATGTTGCAAACAATTGATGTTCCATTGATAAAGATCATTGTCTGCGCCTGAGCACTTCATTTGACATCATTTCTGGTGGCTTCAAGGCAGATGGGGTGGGGTGTCTATTCATATGCACTAGTCTGAATCCATTTAGATATTTCTATGTGTTTTAGGAGGAACTGCAGGTTAGAAGGTGAACAGTATGTATAGCTGTGGTGGGAAAGAAGTGAATAGTATATGCATATGTAAATTTGCCTAGTGTCATTCATTAAACAAAAGATGCTTGTCTCAGTTTTCATAGAGGGAATTTTATTGTATGTGTTGGCAGAGGTAAGGGAAAGGAAATTGAGGTATTTGTGTAAAACAAGAAATTTTCCAAACTTTAGAAAACAACTTTTAGACTTTATTATAATCAGTTTGAATGCCAAATTATGCAAAGAAAGAATATCAAGTCTAAGACGAGATCAGGACAGCCAGTCCTCACTGTATTGGTGACAGGCATTAAGTGTTGTGCCAACGGACCGCCATATTACTCTATTATTATTATTTTTATTTTTTGCATTTCATATTCTCATACAGGCTCAGCTGTATTTTTGGTATCCAGAGCTATCCAAATATGGAACTATAATGAAAGGTTTTGACTTTATGTACTGTACCACTGGTTGACAGTGTCATTTCATATATATATATCATGAATATTTCATGGCAGTATAGTTGTCACAGTAAGAATTGCTTTGGGAACCAACATTGTAGTCTATGTCTAGTGTAACTAGCATTGTGTTATTTGGTTTTCTTTTTTTCAAGAAAAGCATCCTGGTGAAGTCATTGTCAAATTTATGAAGTCAGAGTTAATGTGGCATAGTACTATGGTTGTTCCATGTGTCAGAAATGGAAAAGAACAGTATTTGTTTCATTTCTGGACTGTGATGTACTTAAACAGTTAATACTCAGTGTATCTCTTTAATTCCTTTTTGCTCCTTTTTAAAAAATATCTAATGTCTTATTTCTTTTTGTAATGCAGCACCAATTAACTGCCAGGTAGTTTTTTGAAGAAATGAGTGCATTCATGTATTTTTTGTATTTAAGTCTTGAGTGCATAGGCGTTTGTGCTGATTAATAGACTATTTGGCTTGCTATAAGTCTGTGTGAAGTAATTATTCACAGCTTAGTTAGCCTAGCAGAATATTTTGATTTGTTTCACAGAAGGAAGGGGTTGATTCCAGTCAGTAAATGTTGGTACAGAAACCATTGACTACCCACATAATTATTTAGGATATTTTTACATCAGTTGTCAGATGAGAACTTTTTTCCAGCACAAACTAGTCAGACATCTACTTTTGTACCTCCACCAATGCTCAGCATAAAGATGTTTTTTTACATTGGACAGGTTTTGTGTCTGTTTCCATTTCACTCCATGTATCGCTTCCTTTTTTTCTTGTAACTCACTGCCACTTTCTCACTCTTGCGGTCTGTTTTATATCAATCTATTACATTGCTTTTTAGGTCAGTAATTTGAGTGATGTGCTACCTGTTGTAGCAATTTAGCAATTTTAGCCGACAATTTAACGAGACAAGCTCTGGGCTGGAACCCACAGGGGAGGCGTAAAGTTGGGAGACCCAGACAGACGTGGAGGAGATCAGTCCACAGAGAGGCAGAGACTGATGGCATGACATGGTTTCCAACTGGAAAGGGATGCCCAGGACCGGGTCCGATGGCGGAGTGTGGTTGCGGCCCTATGCTCCACTGGGGGCGTATAGAGAAGAAGAGCTACCTTACCTGTTGTATATCATTATCAGTCACAAGACAGATGACCGACGACAGTGTCCTTCATTAGTCCAGCACATTTACCAGCCACATGACAGATGACCAAAGACACTGCCCTTTAATAGTCCAGCACATTTGGAGTAGGTCTTTTATCTAGCACACCAGAATGTAAATTACCCCATTCCTCGAAGTCCCGACGTTAAAGGACTAGTGGGGTACAACTGTATTTTAGTAACTGGATAAAGCTCAGTGCACAATACTTTTCCCTAAATCTGGGTGAATGTCCCCACTCTGTTGAGATACACGCTTACAAACATGTTAACGTCATAGACATTTGGAATGATTGTGGATACGTTTAGGTTGTTGAGGCCTCAGCCAGTGGGAGAGTATAATTACGCTTATTTGTGTACAACTGGGACATCGCGGGTTTCACGTGCTTTCGTGCTCAGTGATATTTGTGGTCATGGGAGGAATTCACCCAGATTTGAGGAAGTTGTATTTTTGAGTTTTAACCAAGTTATTAAAAAAACTTTAGCATTCCACTTAACCTTTAATATGTAAATATTGTGTGTGCCACATGTCCTGGGTGTTCTATTAGTTAAGGGTGTGTACAAGAGGAAGAAATTATTGAAATATTGTACAGGCTTACTTATTTTATGAGATACCGCAACGTTATCATTATTATTGATATCCTACAGTATACCCCGATAGGTGTAAATCGTTTGCGTTACAACTGATAAGAGGGATCACAATAATGAAGTCGCCTTTTTATTTTTGGTAGGACGTTTATAGAAGGTTTATAATGCTATTTTCAATGTGAATGATAAAAAAAATCAGTTTTGCACCGTAGATTGCATAATAATGAGTATTTGCAATGGCTTTGCTTGATATAAGTGGGATGAGGCTGCCGGAGATGATCAGAATTTTCAAGAGCTTTATAGGTACCAAGCCCAAGGTCAAAATGTAAAATTCGCTTAATTACCCTTTGCAATACATTTCTTCAGCATCTGTGGATAAAAATGGAAGGTGTAAATTTGCATACGACGAGGACTGGTGGACTGTATCGAACTAAAAGATGCTTACAGCACTGACCAAGGCTACAACTACTTTCCTCTGCAATCTCGGTGACAGAACGTTGTGGGCAAGTTCCTGGATTGAAATTCGCTGCCATACCTTTTGTGACCAAAAGGCCGCCCAAAGGTGGAGAAGCAGGTCTCATGGGGTACCTAGAGCGGGTTGACGATTGGCGACCTGGTTGAGGATGACCTGATGCACAAAAGATTTAAAACGGCACAATGAAGCCAGGGCAGATTTCTCACATGATGAGAGAGTTACATTTTTACGGCAGGAACTACACATGCTACTGGACATAGTATAATGCAGCTTAGAGGTTCACAGGAGGAAAATCTGTTGGTCACAAGAGAGTGCATGCAGTCAAAGTTAAAAGTCACACGAAATTTTCTACTTTATGACAATATAACATTTTTTGGATGTTTGTTATGTACACTCGAATTTTATCACTGCAGAAGGTGAGGGCTACTCAGTCTCACATAAATGCCAAAATTAATGTTAAAAATACATGTGAAAGAAATGAATCATGTAAATGTGCTGAAATCTGTGAGGAAAAAAATGTTTCAGTTCAACAGCCAGTAGATGTTCTTGTTCAGTAAAGAGTTTGTATTGGAGTAATTTTCCTGATGCCATGTTTTAAACGTGGGAAATGCTAGAAATGGCGCTTGAAGTATCGGCTTAATATGCAGCCGTCTGTAATGCCACTGATCCATGGACAATGTTTGCTACTTACTTGTAATGTCACATTTTTCAGCAGACTTGACAGTTTGCACAAATTTAAATCATTCCATTGCATAATTAAATTGTAAAAATTTATATTTTACACAGATCCATGACAGTTGAAGCATGTCTCGACAGTTTATGAATTGAACTTTAAAGCCAGTCCTCTGTCAGTTGTTTGATCATGTCTGTAAGATGCCTTTTTTGCAAAAGACTTTTAGTTTCATCGGTTGTGCTAACGACTCTTTCGTAGCTTCCTCGAAAACTTTCAAGCGCAACGTTATTGATAAGGCGTAATATGTTTATTTTAATTTATTTATCTGGGACGATGGTCGATATCTGTTGACTGTATTCTGATTTTCTTTTTGGAGGGATTACTAAAGGTCGCGTTGAATTTATTTTTGGCTAGTCAGTTTGTGTGAACTTGCGTGCGATGTGCGTGGGCCGTGTATATGTGTCCGCACGTGCGACGACGATGATGATCGATGATGATGTTTTTGTCGCATCACACCTAATATTGCAGTTAGTGTATTGCAACACACACACACACACAGGGGTGGATGAAACCAGAGAAAATCCGTGCCGATCAACCCAGTAATCAGGTGTCGCAATCAATCCAACTTTATGAGGCCACAAAGGCAGTTACAGGTAGTTCTGATGCTAGCAATGTACAGATAAGTATAGATATATGCACGTTGACTACAGTAAATAAATTCCCTCTCACTATATACACACATAAACAGATACAAGCAACAACAATAGATACAGATGGTGACCTTAGGTCACCTCAGGCTAGCACATCACGGCCAGTAGAGTTCATCAAGTGAATGGCACGTGGAATGAATGAGTTGGGGGACGATTGGTTCTGCCTACAGACATCGAATATCTGAGAACTCACATCCCAACACATGAGCAGGAATAGTGAGGATACGAGATGCCTTCCTAAGGATTTGCTGAGGACATACGGCTGCCTGGTCCCGGTGATCTGGGAACAGATATTAACAAGGGGAGACAAGACTGCTTCTGTTTCCTAGGGAGAGGTTGTGGAACCAAGAGGGGAAAGAAAAACTGACGAGAGAGGTATGTCGGAGCGAAGACATCCGGTTCAATATGTCCTCATCCTCCTTGTACGTCAGTCGATTTCTCGGTTTTGCAGACTTTCTGTTCTTCGACATTCTACTTCCCTACCGCAAGCAGGGAATAAGTGGTAGAGAATAGGAAAGTAAGTCTGTGTTATTGTAACACTGTTTCCCTATGTTGTACTGTTTGTACTGTACTTGTTCTTTGTACTTCACTGCCAGCTGTGTGCCCTCGTCCCTTCAACTAGTTCAACGGCATCATGCACCAGCTGCGTACTTCAGCTGTTATCCGTTATCCTCGCCATTATCAGTCAACCTTCACAACATCACTTCCTCCCTTCGAGCTGACCTTAATTGTCTTTCAGTGTATTGTACAATAAATTTCATTATTGATAATAACAATAATTATAGAAAAAAAGCTCAGACTCTTCGAAATTTCGTTAGTCTACCCAGAGCTAACCCACGCTAAGCCATGATGAATATTTTACTGAACCCACTGTGGTTATAGGACATGGGAAAGAATGTTTAGAATTAATTGTGATCTAATCGTTAAACTATGATGAAACACGTGGCTGTAATGAATTGACAGCAATCCATTTTACTCAGTCCCTGTGTCATGGGAAAATTCCTTCCACAAGAAAACAAAATCTTGTTATAGTAAATGATGCCACTTGAGATAAATCTTTGGATTTGTGAACAGCAATTACTTTGTGTTATGTTAGAATGAAATAACGATACAAGAGCAGTTTGATTTCCAGGTTTTGTTGTGCATACAAACCCTGGCACCCAGTCCATTACCTTTCTAGTTCTATCCCCTTGCTACATGAGTTCTCTCCCTTACGAAGTCAGTGGTTGTAGTCGTCCGATAATCGATGTCATCCGTTGCTGGTTGTGATAAATGTGTTTCTCGACCCACAGTTGATTATAAACACTTGTAACAAGATCACTGTTATAATTTATTATCTACTCAACACAGTTTGTTGTCGACATTTGAGTGCGTACCAGTGATAACGTGATCGATGTATATCTCGTCAACAACAGGGTCTTTATCAATGTCTTGTTGATGTCTTTTATCACAATGGTGTCCATGATCTTGATTTAGACAAAACAGTTTCGTTTTGGTTTTTGCTTAAGCGAGATAGTGCAGCATATTTTTCATTATCAGATCTTGAAAACAGCTCAGCAACAGAGTTAGAGTTATGTTAATGAGTAGTTTGTAAATGTAGTCGTTATTTGGTGGACGTCGTTCTCTGATAACTTCCGGTTCACATAGTACAGACCCATGATGATTGTGTTCGAGCAGGACTCCAGAAAGAAAATGATTAAATCAATTGTTAATAATTTACTTCACTCATTAATAATTGATTATAATTATTAATTCAATTCTAAACTCTCTTCGTTTTTTTTTTCTAAATTGCAACACTAAAGAACATGAGGCGTTATACTTATAAGCTGACAACACCCTTGTAATTTATTACATAGTTTAAAACTTCAAGTCCCCCTTTCCCCCCCAAAAAAATAAAGAGTGCATGTAGCGACCTTCAGTTGTGATTGTGAATAAGCAGCAAGAGCCACCCTCGACTCACAAGCGTGTGACGTTGTTCCTGAAACTCTATCGCAAGGAGAGATACCCTCACACGGAGAGGGAGAGAAACCTTCGCATTCTCCACACCCTAACCACCTTTCCGTCCCCCTTCCACACACACACATAGGCACTCACCTGTACTCACCTTTTCCCCACCCCACCCTCCACCTTACTACCTGAGGCCCAGCCACAAATACACGGTTGCGCACCCGCTTATTGCTGATTTGCCAATGTCCCACCCGGCAGTGAGGTATAAACACGCGAAGCGGGGCTAAAATTACATTGTCACATCGTTTTTCTTGTAAGTGGAGGGCTAACCTTCATCTGGTTGCCGGTACGTACCTTAGCGCTGCACCCCGTGGGTAAACAGGTGGGGTACACACTGCACGAACACTTCGAGCACGCCAGGTAAGTCCTTTTTGGCGGATTTTTGAAATTTTTTCATGCATATTACTTAAATTTTCTATAATCAAGCAATAAAAATAGACAAAGCAAACGGGAAGTGTTTACTGCCGTCGTCAAATTTTATGTGATAACTAGACTTGAGTGCAGTGGAATGAATGCGATAAAATGTTTCAATAAAACAATAGAGCTCTGTGATAACTGGACAGTTGACAGACGGTTCATGCAACGAAATCGACTTTTCTGAAGTAAAATTAAATTTTGTGAACTAGAAGTTAATACAAAATATTTTAAAGAACAATTCTTATTGTGCGCTTAGGTGAAAAGTACAAGGGTTACAGCAAGGAGTTCCGTTGCCTCTCTGTCAGTCACCGAAAAAAATATGAAGATCCGGAATCGTTATTTTCTCGGAAACCGAAATAATTTGTTTTAATTAGCCTGAAACTTGACAAGTAACCATGGCTTCTAGGCAAGAATAAATTATCCGGAAACCTTTTTCTTATCCCAAGTATGACTAAACATTGTTTTTCCAGTAAAGCTTTGTAATTGAGATAATTTTAAAGGACTAGACTAGTGTCTCTCCTTCGGTGACAAAAGGACCTTTATTATGCTGGAGGCCCAAAGAACATCAGACATGTCAAACAAACATCAAACTAACCTTATTATTATCTGTCATTTTCGAAGTCAGGCAGAAGGAAACCAAGGAAACACCTAGTCTTGCCTATAATTATTCCTTCAGCCTAGCTACCGTTGGGTAGTTAGAACTAAAACCTACCCACAGCAGCACTTGCAACCCAAGCTGTGATTAGTCCGTGTCTCGCTGACATTTTTTGGGGACGGTTTTTGACAGGAAAATATTTAATCGTCTGAAAAAATCTAAACGAAACAGTGACAGCAGGAACAAGAGCATGTTTTGCTTTAGGTCCTGTAAGGTAGAACTCGTCAAGTAATATCTCGGGTTTCTTCGCTCTCTATCGTCAGATCACGAGATTCTCCGCCCTTTATTGTTTCACATGGCGACAAATAACAAAATCAAGTCTTTCAGGACATGAAGTAAATAAACATCAGCTGTGTTTATCTTGAAATCTAATTCAGAATAAATATCAGTGTTGACAGTTGGGTCCACCGCAACCAAACCCGCCGTGCGCGTGCTGCTGCTTCAATACATAATGATTCATGAGGCAGTCACTTGGTGGTCGATGTATAATCACAATGACAAGGCTGAGTGCTGGTCTGTTAATGCCATGTCTTGTTCAGGTTTATTGACCACTTCTGAGCTTTCTCCACAGCTCTTGGCCTCTTTTTGGCTTTTATGGATGGATGTATTGATCACTATTGTATTGACCAAAGTATTGGACTGACCATAGTGCCTGAGTTAGAAATCCAGTTTGCTTGTGTAGTGCTAAGAATACACTTTATATTACACATTTTATTTTTCCTGGTGTTGGGACTTTGTCTTTCTGTGGCACTAAGTAACCCGTGTGTACACACATGTGTGAATATTGCAAAAAGAATGCGCGTGTATTGTGTGTGTGTGTGTGTGCGCGCGCGCGCGTTTGATGATAAAACCAGAGCGAAAAACACTAATGACTTCACACCATATGCTGCAGTTAATTATAATTATCTTCATACCTCTGCTGGTGGTGGTAGTTTGAGGAGTAAGCATAAGGATAAGGTTACACAGATAAACAGGTAGACATGCACACATACGCACGCACACCTCGAACTCACGTGCACACACTTCTCTCTCTCTCTCTCTTCTGACAGACAGACAGACATCTGGTGTAACTCTTCACCTTGACAGGTCGTCTTTCAAACTAACGCCGATCGGAATTCACCTGACTTTGAGGTAACGGTCAGCTCCTAATCCGTGCCCACCTTTGTCACGTCTGGCGCTTTGAATGGCACCTACCCTGTTGTATTGCTTTCTGTCAGTTGGCAGCGATCCACCCGCTCCTCCTTGGGTCGTGGAGGTGGGGTGTGGTCTCTGTTTCACAAGGCTCGATCTTGACATACCATCGATTACAATCCTCTTCAATCCGTGTTTCTGTGACAATGCTTTACTAGTAAATCTGTCCTTGATTCCCCGCGCGTGATTTACGTAGTGACCCTTGTGTGGTCCCCCACTGAGTGGGGTCGGAACTCTTGAAAACCTATCTACAAGGTTGAAAAACATTGCATTGAAAAGGGCATAACATGTTCCTAACTCTATACTTGAAAATTCTTTCATTATGTGCTTAGTTCATTCTTTGTGAGCCCGGTTTTCATACTTTATTCTGACAAAAGAAGTAACAGTGGAATTTACTGTTGTGAATGTACTAGAAGAAGTTTGTAACATAGTCTTCATAAAAAGTCAAACTTTGATCCACTTGCGTCAGACGATTAAGTACAAAACAGCACTCTGTGTGTTTGCTGATTTTTAACACAAACCTTCCACCTATACACTCTAGGCTACATTATCATGACCGCTACATGCATCATTTGACCGCTACAGAAACAACAGAAGGACAAATGGAAAACATGTGTTCTAAATCATCTTCCATTGCATGTTCTGATTTATGAGAGAAAAAAAACTCATCACTAGAAATGTCTTGCAACCATTCTGTCCTGTGCTAAATGACCTGTTCATTATCTCCGCCATCCAACTCAGAAACTGAAGAATTTTATTTATCAGAATCTGAATGTGGCATCCCAAGTGTAGTCACTTAATCAGAACAATACAGGAGATGGTGATCTTGCCTACAAATTACGGGTATATCTTTCAAAAAAATAAATAAATAAAACTTGACTCTGGCCAGTTTACCACACACAGTTCGTTTATGCATGAATATGTATCCCCTGGATGGCTCGCAGACGATTTATTTCAATTAGCTCCTAGAACGAGACTATCGACAGAACAGCTTCCGGTTTAGCAAACGACGACAATGGCTATATCAGCAGAGTCTGCGAGAGTAACAACAATAAATAAACAGTCAGGAGGTGGTTTATAATGTTACGTGGAAGGATGCTACTATGCAAGTGTCAAATATTTGCGTGTACCTTTATTATTATTATTTGGCTTCCGCGGTCAGGTGTATCGAAAGAGCAAGACGAGTGGGTAGCGGCTCTCATTCATGTCTAGGCCATTCAGACATATGCTTAAATCTGTTGAGAGCCAAGCTTTGTTTGAAACGGAAGTCTGACTGTCTATTGCTCGCCGAGACTAGCAGCGGAGAACTTCACGTTAGTCTCGGCATACAGTCAGCCATCCACTTGTACATGTCCGTAGTTAATGCACATCATCCGACATAAAACATTCCAACATGAGGACGGGGTATACTACTGTAAGAGGAAATTCTTGGTAAGATAATCTACCACTGCCTACCAGAGTCTGAAATATGACCCCTGCCCATGTCATCAACTAAGCCCCTGGCATCAAGTGTTAGTGGAAATTTATTTTAGTAACATCCTCCTTCGCTGGGTTGTGTCTGACTTTGAAGACCTTTGAACCTGACTGAACGTTTCAGGCGCAGTGTGTTTATCTACTCTCTCCCTCCCCCGTCTCTCTTTCAGACACTCACGCACACATGTACTCATACACCACAGAAATAAAGAAATGGAGGAAGGAGGGGAGGGAAAATAACTCCTCTCTCTTCAACCCCAGGCTGATACACCTGCTTACCTATGAAGTCAAATATTTTTTTTCCTTGACTTTGTAGTCGTCAGGGTCATAAGCTTATAGTCTTACCCACCCACGGCGAACAGATGACTGCACTCGTGTTGACGGGCTCTTGCAGAATTTTCAAGAGGGTCCAAGGACAAGAGGAGACTATTCCTCTGCTCCAAGTTTCTCCTTCTCTCACCCACTTGTGACGTGTTCATAAACCACTTCAAGACGGAGGGTGTGTCTAAAACTTTCTGTTACCTCCTTTTAGTCATGGGCGTGAGCCTACACTCAATAAAGAGGTCTCACTTTCTTTTCTCTCTTCAAATGCAGGACCTCATATATATATATACTGACATATGTACATGAAAACACTCGTGCACATGCATAAACCTGTGTTTGGTGAGCATGTGAGAATGCCTATACAAGGATACACATATACACATTGACACACCAGGAACAAGAGAGAGACACACACCTAGGAGCAAGCCGACTCGGGTTACAGACCGTTACAGTCAGGGCCGAGCCCCAGGACAGACGACTGTCTGGCCCCTTGTACTTTAATGGTAAATTATTTTACCATCATATAATAATAGGCTAACAATTCGACTGTCAATCTCTACATGTCGTTCAGTATGTAGTATAGACTGCAAGCAGGACAAGTACCCTAGGACCTACATCACTACTTGAACAAAAAGTTGATTGCACGTCCGTGGTTATTAAAGGAGGGAAATGGCGTTAAAGGATCAAGCTTGAAGTACTCTACTCCATAGAAACAATCCCCAGAGTGAAGAATGTTGGATCAACAACCATGTCACAAAACTGGGCAGATTAGAGAAACGGCTGGATCATAAAGACAGTCCAATGTTCATTTCCAACAGGCTATTGCAGGTGTGATAAAGGTGGTTATTAGCTGTACATACAGTACAATGCAACAGCCTGTTTCAGGTGTGATCAAGGTGGTTATTAGCTGTACATACAGTACAAGGAACAGTGTCGGGCAATACACAAACACATCATTGTCCGCTCGAGTAATATAGGTCCATACAATACCTGGTGCACCCATTGCCTTAACATTACAGAAGTTGTGCTTTGCTAGCTTTATGATTAGCAAAAAGTTTGATAATACAGTCGATTGTTCTTGCGAACCAGTCCTCCATTACCGATACTCATGAGCTGACTTAACGATCGCAGCCCACCCTTGACCCCAACACGTTTTTACTCTTATTACTCTGATCAGAATGCTGACAGAACCGTCTTGTTGGCAATGAGCAAAAGATTCTAAGAATCACTGTGAAGTTTCATACAATAACCACTTTTGAAGTTCTCTCTCTCTCTTCAATACCTCTACTGATTGTCTTCTCTCCATCCCAACACTGCGTCAACACATCCCTCTTTTTTTTTTTTTTTTTTTTTTTTTTTCAGTTTTCAATCGAATTCGTTTTTGATGCTGTGCTTTTCGTCAAGTGCACTAAGCTCACTGCCATGGAAGGAAATGTGCTATTATATTAGTGTTTTATACTTATACGTGTATGTTAAAGGCTGAAGAGGAAGAGCCGAAGACGTTAATGACTGAACAAGTCTTCGTCGAGTGTCGTTAATACCCTTATTATTTTTTTAAAGTTTTTTTTACCAGCTTACACGGCAAACGAGGCAAACGCAAAAGCACCAATCGAAAGCCCCTTCCTACATTTCCTTCATTTATTTCTTTATTTCTTCACATACACACAGATGTGACACGCAAACACATATCTGAACTGAACTGCCGCCTTCAGACTCTTTAAAGTAGAATTTTGATGTTTAACATATTTTATCTGAACTGTAATAGTACATAGAAATAAAGTTATGCAATACCAATATTGTGATTTTACCGGCTAAGGACTATAATGCTATATTTATGAGTTTTTCTTCAAACTTCATTGTCGTCAATATGAGATGCTTGCTATAGGTTCATTGACACTAAAGTTCCTGCTTTATCAAATGCTATTTGCCAATAAACAGAAAATCATAGAAATAATATAAAAAAAAAATTACTGTACTTACCAAACAAAGTGCAGCGTACCTCGGCTTTTCGAGTGTGACGAACAGGAGAGTACTGTGTGAGAAAAGATATAGTATAAGTAGCTATCTCTATTGTCCCACCGTCTAAACTTTCTTGGGTCCAAGGACTCCAAGCTAAAGAGAGAGGAAAATCAAGTGTCCTGGTCAAACACTCGGCGACTTGACTGCTGACTCGTCTAAATAGCTCATAAAGATGTCGGTCTTTACCTCCAAACCCCGACCATTTAGTTCCCCCATGAAATCCCATCCCATCGAGTCTTTCAGAAACTATCCCCCTTCTCTTCTTGTCAGGTGGGCAACAATGCATTCCGGCCCATGGGTGGAAGTTGCTGTCACCTCAGTCACTGGCTTCTAAACCAAAACAGAGGCAACATAATCTGCCTGTACCTGGATTGTGGGTGTCAAGAAAAGGAACAGTTTAATAAAAATAAAGCTAACATTTGTGCCATATATATAAACTTTCTCCTCCCTTCTTCATCGTCAACTATACGTTACACGAAGCTCCTTAAAAACGACATTCAGATGGTGTGACCTGAGATGGGGGTCAGACTGACGACATAGCACACCGGCAATGATCTGTGTGTATGTGTGTCTTGATACCTCTCTCTGTGTGTGTTAATATCTATTTTAATGTCTTGTTGACTGCCTGTCATCTTAGGATGTTAGAGACTTCTATGCCAACCACACTCTGGGTTTGGACAGTTATTAATAACCACATTAGTCTCATTTTTGAGGAGACGGACGTATTAAGTTTCTAAACGAGTGTTTGTGAAAAACCAGACGAGAAAACTCGAGCTCCACGGGTGTGAGCGAGGCTGTCAGTTAGTTAAAAGAGACTTTAGAAACATCACATGTTTATGGGGTGGGCAGAAACAGGAGACAAAAGCTGTGGGGAGAACGGGAAGGTAGCATTGTGAATTAAAATTATGTGTAAGGCTGGGTGTGGGGTGGGCAGATGAGAAATTTGAGGCTGGGCTGGCAAAGTGCAGATCATCCCCTGCATGACACGTTTGTAACACAGTGTTGACGATGTCGCTGTGTAGGGTGTAACAAAGGATTTCTAGAAGGGTACCCGGTCATTGTTTAAATCACCTTCCTGGTTTGTCAACATGGCATGGCCACCGTTCTTATCTCATCACTTCTTCAGCACTCATGTCACATTGGCTGAAAGACAAAATGGCGGATTTCTCTTTCTCCCTCACTACCACCTCCCCTTGCTGAGGTCCTTTCGTAGTTTCGATAAAAAATTTCAGAAACCGTAAGATAAAACGGTCAAAAAGTCATTTGTCCAAGGGCATGTTTCGATAATATATAATGGCACTCTCAAGTGATAAAGGAGCGAGAAAGGTGGAGGAAGGGGAGCACGAGAAGGGACAGTCACGTGACAGGAACGTGTCAGGAGGTTTGCAAACAGTTTTAGGCTGGAGTGGTTGACCATTCGGTACACACCCATGATAGTGGGGACGTGCACTTTGTCTTTCATCTGTCACATGACCTTCCTCGTCAACGTCATAAAACCATCTCCAACGGTCTCGGCTTGATAATGATTTCTCATGATGACCGCGTGCAACTATAGGCTGAGCAGCAATTCACATCGCCATAAAATAAAAAAATCATAACAGCTCCACTAGTCCCATCATAAATGGAGGGCCTTATACGTGGAAAGAGATGCAAACGCTTATTTTTCAACAAACTCAGTTCATATTTCACTATTATAGCTTTCTGTAGTCTATCTTCCATCAGCCAGACTCTTGTTGTGTGCGTAGATGCCATTTTGATGAGGAGGGCACGTGATTCAGGTCGACGATCACAGATAGGCATCGGACGTGCTCAACAGAAGGAATGCGGGACTAAATTTTTTTTTTCTGTCTCCGCTTGAGGGTGTGCCACCCGAATACCACGGAACACGATGAAGTGATTTTTACCCTGGGTGTGGTGGGTGTGGTGGGTGAGGGTGCGGGAGGACGGCGCCAAGCACGAGGAGGTATGAGGAACTGTCGCTCGACCTGTGACCTCGCTCACGCTACGTACCCGGATTTGGACCTGGGGTGTGTGTGTGTGGCAGTGGCTGTCCGGTCAGCGGGTGGGGTCTAGGTAGGGGTCGGGGGTTGAAAGGAATTGCTATATCATGAGAACGTAGATGGAGTCCGGGTGTTCGTGAAAGTGTTCAGTGCGGATGCTCCACCTCCACCTTCTGGCTGAATGAACTGCTTTTCTTGTGGGTTTCGAAAAAGAGGTGAGAGTTATCCCCGTCAATTGGTGGACTTTCTTTGCTGATTATTTATTTCGTTCGTTTATTCTGTCTTTCTTTCGTGCTTTGACTTTCTTTATTATTGTTTCTTTAGTTCTTTCTTTGTTTTGTTCTTTGGTTTATTTTTTCGGGGGTTTTTTGATTGACTTTTTTGGTTGATTTTTTTCTCTCAATGATTCCTTTTTGCCCTTCTTTCTTTTGTTGCATTTTTTCTTTCCATTTCTTTTTTTTCTGAAGTCTTTATTTCGTTTATTTTTCTTTCGTGAGTTTTTTTAAAATTTTTTTTTTTTATCTTTCTTTTTTTTTTTGACAATTCTAACCCTGAATCTTTCTTTGTTTTGCTCTTTGATTTATTTGTTTTTCTTTCTTTTGTTGATTTGTCTGTCTTTTTTGGTGGTGGGGTTATTGATTTTTGTTCCGGTTTCTATTATTGCGCATTTGTTAATCGTTGTAGGTTTTTTTATTTGTTCATTCCTTTATCCCCTCCCCTCGCCTTTTTTGTTTGTTCTTTGGGTGTTGTTTTTTTTTTTTTCATCTCTATATGTTCAACCCTGGCTTAATGCGCTTGAGTATAGCCAAATAGCACTGTCACCTTTGAACCTGCGAGTGTAAAACTCTTTCACCCACCAAGTGATTTATCAGGACAGGTAGAACGCTGACGGAGGAAAAGGGTAGGCTCGGTCTTAGACACAGTGAACCACTCAACATTTTATTTCTTCTGCGTCACAAGGCTTCGGAACTTTACCTTTGCCTTTACCAATATCCCTGTACAGCTAATTATGAGTGTGAATGTATGTGCTGTTGTTTCATTCAACGTAAATGACAAAAGAAAAAAAAAAGAGAGAACACTGTGGCATTGTTACAGTTTCCCCCGTAGCGACTTCAATTAACCGCTAGTAACTCCGCCTCGCGCTCCACCCAAAAGGTCGACAGTAGACAAACATGGTTTCTTCTTGAACAAACTCTTGTCCCTGGCATGTAACTTTGCCAGATATTTTTATTTGTCCACACCAAATGGATAAGGAGGATGTATCCAGTGGCAAAAACGACCCAAAAAACATAAAATCAAAGTCCAGTGACAGACGAAGACGAGAAGAGAGCAGTCCCCTCAAGCTGTTACTTGTCTCCTCCTAAGTCTGTCAGGGAATTTCACACTGGGAGCTGCACACCCCCCTACATTCCCCATAACATCTCACTACAGATGTACAATAAATGAGCATGTTGCTGCTAGACAGGTTGTGTTGTTTGCTCTGAGTCAGATGGTCTACTCAGTCGCAGTCTGACAGGTCATGAAGTCATTATAGAAGGTGGAGCGTCTAGCGAGCTACATTGATGTTGACAGTCACATATTTATTATGTTATGTCATCAGGGTGCGGTGTTCCGCAAAGAAAAACCATGACATCTTTTCGACTCTTCGTCCTGCTGGGGATAGGTAAGTGTAATATCCTTAATCGTCTGATGACTAGAGTTCAGTCTGTACATTTTTCTCGATCGAGAGAGAGAGACAGAAAGAAGAGAGCGCGAATTTGTTTTCTTTTCTTGTTTTCTTGTCCATTTTTCCAGTTTTCTTTCGTGTTTGTCCGAATTTTCTTTCCCCTAGTTTTTTTTTACTTTACTTTCGTTCTCTCTATTTCTTTTTCCCATCCTATCCCCATTGTTTTTAATTTTCATTTGCATTTCACGATCAGACCAGTCTCACAGTGTGCACCCAACCTGTTCATAACGTAATATGGATTACTCCCCTTATCGTGACGTTATATGTGAGATAACGGTGGATTACGCCCCTTCATCTTAGGGTTATCTGGGATTTCCTTCGACTCCAATATTTTGTCCTTTCCTTTCTCTTTTTTCCACAAAGCTTACGTTCACTTAAATATACAAAAGTGCAGAGCTTTGCCCTTTTCAAAACTAAATCCAGCTTTAGTTTGCGTTAAGTGACGAAATAAATATTTTTTTTCTTTTCGAGAAATACATGATGTCCTTCCACTAGTCAGTGTAGTTGTAACGAAGCCTCCTTCGTCCTCTCAACCGCCTGTTTCATGTGTCTCTGATAAAGTGAATAAATACACTAGTGACGTTTACTTCTTTCAAATGCAAACGCTTGTGTGTTCTGCCTGTCTTCATCATTTGCTGGCTGGCTGGTCTGCTGGATGCACAGCTAGTTGTACAAATGTTGACTTGAAAGCCTCGCACTTTTACATAATAGTCAAGTCTCCGTTAAAGCTAATATATTCCAAACCATCGTAGTAACAACCATTGTAGATTTTGTCTAAACTATATGTAAGTGTTCTAACTACAGTGGTATGTGTTAATGCTTCATAATGTAATGTTACTGACCACATATATATATATGAGCAGCTTTAAATGCTTTAATGAAAACGATTCTTCAGTCAGAAACGTCAATGATTAAATCCGATAACCATAAACAAAAATATTTTTAAAAACTTTTACTGTCTGCAAATAAGATGTAGGCAAAATTTCTCATTGTCTTGCAGTAATTACAGGAACGTCGTCCACTTCTACAACACTTACTTCATCAGAGGCATCGTCAACATCAACAGTATCTAGTACTTCAGAAGCTCCTTCAACATCAACAGTACCTAGTACTTCAGAAGCTCCTTCAACATCCACAGTACCTAGTACTTCACAGGCATCGTCAACATCAATAGTACCTAGCACTTCAGAAGCTTCCGTAACATCAACAGTACCTACTACTTCAGACGCATCATCAACATCAACAGTACCTAGTACTTCAGAGGCATCATCAACATCAACAGTACCTAGTACTTCAGAGGCATCATCAACATCAACAGTACCTAGTACTTCACAGGCATCGTCAACATCAATAGTACCTAGCACTTCAGAAGCTTCCGTAACATCAACAGTACCTAGTACTTCAGAGGCATCATCAACATCAACAGTACCTAGTACTTCAGAGCATCTCAACATCAACAGTACTAGTACTTCACAGGCATCCAACATCAACTACCTAGTACTTCAGAAGCTTCCTCAACATCAACAGTTAGTACTTCAGAGGCATCCTCAACATCAACAGTACCTAGTACTTGCAATCAACATCAACAGTACCTAGTATCACAGGCATCTCAACATCAACAAGTACCTAGTACTTCAGAGGCATATCAACTCAACAGTACTAGTACTTCACAGGCATCGTACTTCAGAAGCTTCCAATCACATCAACAGTAATAGTACTTCAGAAGGCTTCATCAACATCAACAGTAACCTAGTACTTTACAGACATCGTCAACATCAACGCTACCTAGTACTTCAGAAGCTTCCTCAACATCAACAGTACCTAGTACTTCAGAAGCATCATCAACATCAACAGTACCTAGTACTTCAGAAGCAATCTCAACATCAACAGTACCTAGTACTTCACAGGCATCGTCAACATCAACGCTACCTAGCACTTCAGAAGCTTCCTCAACATCAACAGTAACTAGTACTTCACAGGCAGTGTCAACATCAATAGTACCTAGTACTTCAGAAGCTTCCTCAACATCAACAGTACCTAGTACTTCACAGGCATCGTCAACATCAACGCTACCTAGTACTTCAGAAGCTTCCTCAACATCAACAGTACCTAGTACTTCAGAGGCATCATCAACATCAACAGTACCTAGTACTTCAGAGGCATCATCAACATCAACAGTACCTAGTACTTCACAGGCATCGTCAACATCAACGTACCTAGACTTCAGAAGCTTCCTCACATCAACAGTACCTAGTACTTCAGAGGCAATCACATCAACAGTACCTAGTCTTCACAGGCATCGTCAACATCAACGTACCTTAGTACTTCAGAATCAACATCAACAGTACTAGTACTTTCACAGGCATCATCAAACAGTACCTAGTACTTCACAGGCATGTCAACATCAATACCTAGTACTTCAGAAGCTTCCTCAACATCACAGTACCTAGTACTTCACAGGCATCGTCATACAGTACCCGAGTATTCAGAAGTCAACATCAACAGTACCTAGTACTTTCAGAGCTTCCTCAACATCAACAGTCTAGTACTCAGGCACACATCACGTACCTAGTACTTCGCTTCCAACATCAACAGTACTAGTACTTCAGAAGCTTCCTCAACATCAACAGTACTAGTACTTCACAGGCATCATCAACATCAACAGTACTAGTACTTCACAGGCATCGTCACATCAACGCTACCTAGTACTTCAGACACTTCCTCAACATCAACAGTACCTAGTACTTCAGAGGCATCGTCACATCAACAGTACTAGTATTCAGCAGGCATCTCAACATCAACGCTTACCTAGTACTTCAGAAGCTTCTCAACATCACAGTACTAGTACTTCACAGGCATCGTCAACATCGACAGTACCTAGTACTTCACAGCAGCGTCAACATTACCGTAGTACTTTCAGACAGCTTCCCTCAACATCAACAGTACCTAGTACTTCACAGGCATCGTCAACATCAACGCTACCTAGTCAGAAGTATCCTCAACATCAACAGTACCTAGTACTTCACAGGCATCGTCAACATCAACAGTACCTAGTACTTCAAAGCATCCTCAACATCAACAGTACCTAGTACTTCAGAGGCATCCTCAACAACAGTACCTAGTACTTCACACATCGTCAACATCAACAGTACTAACTTCACAGGCATCCTCAACATCAAACGCTACTAGTACTTCAGAAGCTTCCTCAACATCAACAGTACCTAGTACTTCACAGGCATCGTCAACATCAACAGTACCTAGTACTTCACAGGCATCCTCAACATCAACAGTACCTAGTACTTCAGAAGCATCCTCAACATCAACAGTACCTAGTACTTCACAGGATTCGTCAACATCAACAGTACCTAGTACTTCACAGGCATCGTCAACATCAACAGTACCTACTACTTCACGAATCCTCAACATCAACAGTACCTAGTACTTCACAGGCATCGTCAACATCAACAGTACCTAGTACTTCACAGGCATCCTCAACATCAACAGTACCTAGTACTTCACAGGCATCGTCAACATCAACAGTACCTACTACTTCAGACACATCCTCAACATCAACAGTACCTAGTACTTCACAGGCATCGTCAACATCAACAGTACCTACTACTTCAGACACATCCTCAACATCAACAGTACCTAGTACTTCACAGGCATCGTCAACATACCAACGTACCTAGTACTTCAGAAGCATCCTCAACATCAACAGTACCTAGTACTTCACAGGCATCGTCAACATCGACAGTACTAGTACTTCAGAAGCTTCCTCAACATCAACAGTACCTAGTACTTCAGAAGGCATCTCAACATCAACAGTACCTAGTACTTCAGAAGCATCCTCAACATCAACAGTACCTAGTACTTCACAGGCATCCTCAACATCAACGCTACCTAGTACTTCAGAAGCTTCCTCAACATCAACAGTACCTAGTACTTCACAGGCATCGTCAACATCAACAGTACCTAGTACTTCACAGACAGCGTCAACATCAACGCTACCTAGTACCTTTAAGAAGCTTCCTCAACATCAACAGTACCTAGTACTTCGCAGGCATCATCAACATCAACGCTACCTAGTATTTCAGAAGCTTCCTCAACATCAACAGTACCTAGTACTTCAGAGGCATCCTCAACATCAACAGTACCTAGTACTTCGCAGGCATCCTCAACATCAACGCTACCTAGTACTTCAGAGGCATCCTCAACATCAACAGTACCTAGTACTTCAGAAGCTTCCTCAACATCGACAGTACCTAGTACTTCACAGGCATCCTCAACATCAACAGTACCTAGTACTTCACAGGCATCATCAACATCAACGCTACCTAGTACTTCACAGGCATCCTCAACATCAACAGTACCTAGTACTTCAGAAGCTTCCTCAACATCGACAGTACCTAGTACTTCACAGGCATCCTCAACATCAACAGTACCTAGTACTTCACAGGCATCATCAACATCAACGCTACCTAGCACTTCAGAAGCTTCCTCAACATCAACAGTACCTAGTACTTCTCAGGCAGCGTCAACATCAATGCTAACTAGTACTTCAGAAGCTTCCTCAACATCAACAGTACCTAGTACTTCACAGTCATCGTCATCATCAACAGTACCTAGTACTTCAGACGCTTCCTCAACATCAACAGTACCTAGTACTTCACAGGCATCGTCAACATCAACAGTACCTAGTACTTCAGAAACTTCCTCAACATCAACAGTACCTAGTACTTCACAGGCATCGTCAACATCACCAATAGTTAGTACTTCAGAGGCATCCTCAACATCAACAGTACCTAGTACTTCACAGGCAGCGTCAACATCGACAGTACCTAGTACTTCAGAAGCTTCCTCAACATCAACAGTACCTAGTACTTCACAGGCATCGTCATCATCACCAGCAGTTAGTGCTTCACAGGCATCGTCAACATCTACAGTACCTAGTTCCTCAGTTTCATCCACAACATCAACAGTACCTAGTTCCTCAGTTTCATTGTCATCATCAACAGCACAAAGTACTTCAGAAGCATCGTCAACAGCAACAATATCTAGTTCCTCAGTTTCATCGTCAGCACCAACAATATCAACAGTATCTAGTTTCTCAGTTTCATCCTCAACATCAACAGTTCCTAGTTCCTCAGTTTCATCGTCAGCATCAACAGGACCAAGTACTTCCGAGGCATCGTCAACATCAACAGTACCTGGTACTTCAGCCACAACATCAACATTAGCTGGTTCCTCAGTTTCATCTTCAACATCTACAGCTCCTAGTTCCTCAGTTTCATCGTCATCATCAACAGCACAAAGTACCTCAGAAGCATCGTCAACATCAACAGTGCCTGGTACTTCAGCCACAGCATCAACAGTACCTAGTTCCTCAGTTTCATTGTCAACATCAACAGGACCAAGTACTTCCGAGGTATCGTCAACATCTACAGTACCTAGTTCCTCAGTTTCATCCTCAACATCAACAGTACCTAGTTCTTCAGTTTCATCCTCAACATCAACAGTACCTAGTTCTTCAGTTTCATCCTCAACATCAACAGTGCCTGGTACTTTAGTTTCATCCTCAACATCAACAGCTCCTAGTTCTTCAGTTTCATCGTCAGCACCAACAATATCAACAGTACCTAGTTCCTCAGTTTCATTGTCAACATCAACAGGACCAAGTACTTCCGAGGCATCGTCAACATCTACAGTACCTAGTTCCTCAGTATCATCAGCACCAACAATATCAACAGTACCTAGTTCTTCAGTTTCATCCTCAACATTAACAGTACCTAGTTCTTCAGTTTCATCCTCAACATCAACAGTACCTAGTTCTTCAGTTTCATCCTCAACATCAACAGTGCCTAGTTCTTCAGTTTCATCGTCAGCACCAACAATATCAACAGTACCTAGTTCCTCGGTTTCATCTTCAACATCAACAGCTCCTAGTTCTTCAGTTTCATCCTCAACATCAACAGTGCCTAGTTCTTCAGTTTCATCCTCAACATCAACATTGCCTAGTTCTTCAGTTTCATCCTCAACATCAACAGTTCCTAGTTCCTCAGTTTCATCCTCAACATCAACATTGCCTAGTTCTTCAGTTTCATCCTCAACATCAACAGTTCCTAGTTCCTCAGTTTCATCCTCAACATCAACAGTGCCTAGTACTTCAGTTTCATCCTCAACATCAACAGTTCCTAGTTCCTCAGTTTCATCATCAACATCAACAGTGCCTGGTACTTCAGTTTCATCCTCAACATCAACAGTTCCTAGTTCCTCAGTTTCATCCTCAACATCAACAGTTCCTAGCACATCAGTGATAACGTCATCGACTACCACAACACCAGTTTCTTCAACAAAGTATCCCGTGAGACCTCCTAAATTAGGTATGTTTCTCATTTTGTTAATGTTATTGATAAAGAGGAGTTACAAACACAGAAAAGTTGAAAATAATTGTTTTAAAATGTTCTTTTGTTACCTTGATGTTAATCGGTTGAAATTCAATCTTTTAAACATAAAATATCTTTTTACTCCGAAGTTGACACTTGATAAATCAAACCTCCTTGCTTCACTTCGCCTTACCAGATGAAAATTCTTCACGCTTTCTTTATTCCGTTATTATGGTAGGTGCGTAGACTATGTAGATATATGTAAAGATGAGTTGACCGAAACCTATTTGAGAGTGGGCAAAGTTTTCTTTTTGTAGACAGGTCTCAAAATTCTTAACTATGAAACCAACTGGTAACATAT
Organism: Pomacea canaliculata; assembly: GCF_003073045.1. Classification (NCBI taxonomy): domain Eukaryota; kingdom Metazoa; phylum Mollusca; class Gastropoda; order Architaenioglossa; family Ampullariidae; genus Pomacea; species Pomacea canaliculata. The sequence goes on along the minus strand of NC_037590.1, from coordinate 6,352,584 downwards.
TAACGACTCATATCATGACCACACAACAATCCTAGTGAAAATGAGATAGAAAATGCGTACAATGTGTTGTTCACTTAACCGAAATTTCTGTGAAAAGCGAAGAATTCGTTCACTGGCCATTCAGAAGTTTGGGGTGTGGCAGAACTGCGGACAGATGCTCGTCCGTCACATAAATTAAATTTCAATTAAATTAACGTAAGTAAAATTTTAAAAAATATTCAAAGAAAGTATACTTCGTTTAGTAAACAGTCCGGTCCAAAGAGGTCCGAGGGCCATACTTTGCCCACTCCTGATTAGTGTGAACAGTAGACTAGCATGGGTGAGGAAAGGTCGCCAAACCTGTTTGAATATTACACTGCTTATCTTACTTAACTGGTGCTTTGCTTTATCTGATTTGTGGAAATGTCTGGAGACTAAATAATAAAGAAACATACTTTGGTTAGTCCTAAAAGTTGTTTCATATAACAACACCATCTCTGCAGAACCTAACGCGCCTGGTTTTCTTTTTCAGATAATGCAGTTTTCATCTTCTCATTTGACTTTACTTTGAAAGTCGGCGCTTATATAGACAATCTAAAATCTGAGGTAAATCTTCATAATCTTTTCCCGATACTTTTACACTGTTCAGTCGTCTATAATGTGCTGAGATTAATCGTAGCAAGAAATTGTGTAATATGAAATTTAGTCACAAGACATTGGTTAGTGTTATTTCTACAAGCATGTTCTCAACAGTGCCAAAGCTAAAGAAATTTATGTGTTTTATTTTTGTTTTATTTATTTTTTTGTATTTTTACAGCTCACAAGTTTCTTCCAGAATGTGAAGGGGATTTCTTGGCATAGAATTGTAAGGAACTGTTTCTACTGTTTAACTGTTATCTGTCAACCTATTTCATAGTTATTATTGACTCACTAATTATTGTCTTGTTATTATTATTAAAGCATCTTTCCTTAGTTATGAATATGAACAAATTAAGCACCATGCAGTTTGTGCTGCTTCAAATTAAATTCATTGATAACCTTTTGTAGCTCTGAGTTATTTATGTGATATAAGCATGCCGAGAAGAGAACTGTGACATGACTGACAGTGAGGAGAGATGGCATTGAAATTCGCAATTAGCAGAATCTTGTATATTTTGAGTGCAGTCAATGATGTGTGCAATTTTTTGTTGTTGATAGTTAAACAGATAGCAGATGTTTGCATGATGAATATTTCTGTTTCAGAGTGTTGAAGTCTTCAAGCAGGAGAAAGCGTGACATGTAAGTGCCTTATTTGGAAAGACATGGCGTAGAAACTCTAGAATATCAAAGACAAGGAGAGAATTTGATTGTTTTGAACTTGTTTTCGACGACTTCAACACTCTTATATCTCTGGTTATCATTCTTCGATGTTAAAAAAATGCTTTACCTAAGAAGGAAAAAGTGAAATCTTCTTCCTAATAAAAATTCTACATAATTGACAGATAAATAATAATAATAATAATAATAATAATAATAATAATAATAATAATAATAATAATAATAATAATAATAATAATAATAATAATAATAATACAGACGCTTTTAAGAATATGAATTCTCATATTGTTCTGGGCGGTCTGGCTGGTACAATGCCTATCACCACAGCCGTCACGATTGGTTGCCCTAGGTTCATGTTTCGTCATGGGCACGCTGTTTTTTCTCAGCATACAGCATCTGTTTACAGAGCTGGCTGCTTTGCTGTGATATAGCCTTAGTTGCTGGTTGGGAGTAAAATACCAGTTCCCTGTTAGCCTCATTGATGTCACGTGTGAAGATAGATTAATCCAAATGAACTTTTCATAACAAATGATCACATTGTGCGTGCGTCTTTTTTTCCTTTAATAGCAGTCCTCCAGGAACCACTTTCACATCTAAGGTCATACTTGGGGCTGAAAACGTTACAAATTCCAACGACACGGTAAACCAGCTCAACAACACGATGGATAACATAAGCACTACACTCGCCTCCCAGATAGACGTGCCCCCGACCTACAATCAAGGGCTTGAAGCACGTGAGTTGTCTTCTGAAAGGCCTGTTGCTGACTAATCCGTTTCTATGCTACTGCTTTCTGTTATCACACTTTTCCCATCACGCTCTGTTTGATATCTTGATCTTCCTAAGTTATTCATGTAATACTAAAAGTTATTCTTGTAAAAAGAATAGTTATTCCTATAATAAGGAAAGGTAAAATGCAGAACAGCTGCTGGATAAGCAGGAGTTGCCCAGCTACAGATCCGAACCAGAGACCTTTGACTGCACACCACTGGGCTACGACGCCTCTTATACAAACAATAGAATGTCTGGAAATGATAATTTTATAATAACACGCACTTTGCTTCTATATTGCTATTATTGCTCAGGTTGTTCAGTTCACAATTATTTCTGTTTGAAAAGTATGTTATTAGCAGAGAATTCAACGTGAACAGTGGCACACTGTTAAGTTCAGTTTACAAATTTACAGACAGTCCTTCTTTAACTCGTAAATTCTAATTAATTTGTTTCATTTGTCGGTTCCTCTCTATGGCTTTCATTCACACGTTCATCACTCTAGATCCGTTATTATTGTATTCTGTGTTTTTACATGTCCACAACGACTTTTGTCCAACTGAAATGCAGGTTTGACTATCTATAGTCGACATCTTCATTTCTGTCAACACAGTGCGGATGTCGATACAAGATGCTTGCAAGGCAGTGGGGCAGGTTTGTGATGACTTCCAGGTTTGCCAGGACAACACGTGTTTTCACAAGTGCGAGTTCGCTGGGTGCGGAGACCACGGGACAGTGCAAGCTTGTGACCAACGGCTCTGAAATACAAACAACTTGCGAGTAAGCCTGACTGGCATCATTCTGCACATGTCACATAGACCTAGAAGAAATGGAATCGAACCCTTCCCCCTCACACTTTTCCACCCTGCTTTAATCCCTGCAAGGGCTTTTAAATATATTGTTTGATCAGTTCGTGGTGATGGTGTGTGCTGTGACCATGAGATTGGACCCTTCACTTCAGAGTAGCATGATCAGTCCCTCATATTGCCGGTTCTTTGAGATATATTTGTAACTACCAGATTATAGAATTTGTTTCTGTGGGTGGGTAGGCGGCTATTGTTCTTGTTTCTTTGTGTGTGGTGCGTGTGAGCTGATTTATTTTGATGTGGGTGAGGATATTTTGGTGTGTTTATGGTACTTATTTCAGTTTGTTTTTTTATTGTTTGTTCCCATTCCTAAGGCAGTTTAGGCAGAATAATGTTTCACCTATAGCTTTGCTGAAATGTCCCTACTAAACCGATTGCAATCCAATTTTATTCATTTTTGTCGACGAATAAAAATCGTTAGAATGTCATCATAGTAAGTTCCAAACTCTCTGTCTCCTGATGCTACAACAGCTGTGACCTGGTGTTTGCCAGTACTCTGATAACAATCATGATGTTTTGATGATAATAATCTATCCTCCACCATCCCCCAACTATTAGGTGTGTTCCGGACGATGCTTTCTACTACCGCGGGGAGAAGTGTGATGATAAATTTCTGAAGGAGAGGTGGATCGGGGCCATCGCAGGGGCCGTAGGTGGGGTGTTGCTGCTGCTCCTGGTGGTGATGGCTTTCTGTCTGTGCCGCCGCCGTAACAAGATGGACAGTTCGTAAGTATCCACCCATCACACACACACACGCGCGCACAAATAAACAAAATAGTTCTTCTTTATCATCTCTACGTTTTTAAGAGATATGTGTGCGATTGTGCATATACTTAAACAAAACAAAAGGACCCCTTCTCCCCACCTACACACACACAAACGCGAGTTATTCATCTGGTCTGAAGTCTCATTCTCGTTGCGCAGGTATGATACAACTTCGGAAGGCGGCGGGGCCTTCATGCCAATCAGATACTTCAGCAACTACAAAAACGCGGCCTTTGAGGTGAGAACAGCAGGTGAAACACTCGCCAACTCTCCACACACATCGTTGGTCGGTGATATTTCCACTGCATTCTTGTACTCGAGATACCTGCCTCACTCACACCACCTGTAGACACTGTTGTATATATATCTACCTGTAGTTCTTCCTGTGACACCACCTGCAGCATGTGACATTCATCTTGACACTACATGCATCTAGTGACACAGTTTTATCAGTCTTGACACTCCCGACCTCATGATATGTCAACGACCTCCCATCATTCATGTCATTACTTGTGACACTAACATACACCCTGACATAGTACCTCGTGACGCCGCCTGTTATTCGTGACACTCCTTGTATTTCATTTCACAGTTTCTCGTGGCTCACCTTTTTTTTGCGACACTTCCCTTACCTCCTGAACCTCGTGACACGTCCTGTACGGTCATGTGACACTCCATACACTCCAGTCCTCCATCATTCTTCCTCTACTTCGTGACACTTGCTCCCTTCTCACCTTGCGATTCTGTATTATTTCGTAGCACTGACCATGTCCAGAGCTATTGTTGTTTAGTGACTTGTGCTGTCATCTACATCTCAGAAATCTGGACCTCATTGCTTGTGTCAATACCTATCCCTACATGTTGTTTGTTGTCACTGCGTGCATTTCAGGGTGAAAGGTTGGAGTCTGTCAACACAAATGAAAATCCCTATTCCCATTACGACTTCCCATCGCCGAATACGTCTGGAACTCCTTGGATCCCTGGGGATCCCATAACATCAACCACTAATGTAAGGAAACAGGTGTAAATATACAATAATAATTATCACAGGTGTAAAGCATACCAATACTGATTGCATGTGTAAACATACAATTAACTGATTATTTTACCAAAAAAACAAGAAGTGAATGAGTCACGGAGTTCTAGTGAGAACATGTGTGCGTGTGTGCAACCCAACAATAACAAAATTCTGCTTCAAGACAAGTTAACATTCCAGATTTTTTTTACTGACATAAATTCTTTCTTTGCAGTTTGTCATCAAAAGACCAACATTTTCACTACAAGGCGCGGGAAACTAAAGGAGTGAGTGTGATTCACAGCTGGTTTTTCTCAATCGTCTCCATGTATCGATGAAGGGGCTGAGTGTATTGCCTTTCATCCTGGAGTGTATTGATACAAGGTATTGTTCTTCGAGATGCCTTATTAAAAGATCTCATTTGATTCCTCTTCATCTCTGTGGGGTATTTATGCAAGAGTTGGTTCAACTCAAAAGGAGTTTGAGTCTTCATCCTGTCCATCAGAAAGAGGAACTAAAGATGGTTTGCACAGAGCAGCTCTGAGAAGTAAGTGATACCAAGTGCTACATCGTATTCCACATACACAGGTCTTCTTGCAAACCATTCTTCTACACTCATTGAACATTATTTTGTCGAAAGGTGAAGTGCTGAGTTGAAAATTTTCCGACAACTTTCGAAATCATTTTTATTTTTGAGATTTCTACAATTGGCTGAACTTTCTCATGAGGATCGTGATGTTCGAGCAATCCTGTCTCCATAACCCTCAATCCACAGCTGAAATATTTGGAGAGAGTGGTTGGACTGTGGAGTTTCTTCGAGAGAGACAAAAGCTGCCTTCAAGATGACTGGACCTGTCTCCTCTTAAAGGAGACTGCAGCACGAGACCTTACTGCCCTTAAAGGAGACTGCAACACGAGACCTTACTGCCTTAAATGAGACTGCAACACGGACGTTTGCTTTTCATTATTAGTGATGAAAATATCTCTGGATGAAGTGAGGCATTTCCCAGTCATTTGTTTCAGAGTGCCTTACACGTGTAAATCTGCTCTGTCTTTCATTGCTGAAGGCTGCAAATATTTTTGCAATGTGTACAGACATTTCACCTCTGCCTTATCCATGCCATCAAGCAACGCTGATTTACTGGATGATAAATGTTTCAGCATTATTCCTTAACCTAAAGCTGCGAGAGCTTGGGTCTTTTTTAAATATATTTCCTAAAAACTATGTAGAGGGATGTATCGCTTGTTTAATTCCAGGCCTAACATTACTGAAAAACTGTGTAATATTGTATGTGATATGTATGGATATATATATGGATAGATGATGGACTAATAATAAAAGGATCAATGGCAATCATTTGCTCACATGGTCAAAGATGTCCAGCGAACAAATTCAACATGGACAATCATTCCTTCTGTCTACAATCATGGATATAATTTTGACTCTCTTGTGACGAGTTGAAGTGAAATGTGTTTTGTTGTTCACAAGTGCAGCTTTTCTTGGCGGTTATGAAGGCTGTCAAAAGTTAATTTAATTTTATGGTCTTCAAAATGAATTTATGATGAACATTTTAATAATGTAAAGAAACACTTTAATGAATGATCCAAGGCAGTTGTTTGTTCTCGTCAGACTTTTATGAAGTGCTTTTGTCTTTAATAGTTTAAATGGTCTTCCAGATGAACTGTTGATTGAAGCTTTAAAATGAGGTATTTGTGTTGTTACCCATGAAGTCGCGAGCTTTTCGTAAAGATTTATTTCCAAAGAAAGAAAACTACTTTTTTAAAATAATATAATTGGTATTAACAAATACTACTACTATGACATGGTTGAACTTTTTTGTGTGGCTGAAATAATGAAATGCATGATTCTAAGTCATTTGTGTAGTCGTTAGCTCACTATCTCTCTCACTCTGCACACACACACACGCAAAAGAGAGAGAGAGAGAGATTTTAAAGAATGAATGGAATGCAGTTTACACACTGCCTGGTCCTCAAAGACCAAATTTACCCGATGAAGAAGCCCACGACCATCATTTCCACATTTCCCTGGTGTGTAAGTATTCTTTCTCCTGTAAAATCCAAAGAGCATTTTTTGCAATGTTTTCGTGAAGATTTCCATGTTTGCTAGACCCTCAATGGTCTCCATGCAGGACCATGGACCACAAGGCAATGATGTCGACTTTTCATTTGATTAGAAGCCTACCGCGGGCGGTCGAGTTTCTAATGTCAATATTTTTATGCCACTTATCTTCCTTCAGGTCAATCTGGTTTGTATAGTCAGACACTATATGTTAATATATATATATGGTTGCTGCCCTATGTCATAGGACACAGGACTAAAATTTGTGTACCTTTGTACGGAAAGACAGAATTAAGTGCAGCTGACATAAATTAATATAAAATAAATTTTATTACTCTTAACTTGCGTATAGAAAAAATAAAATATATTTATAAATTATCCTTATTTTCTCTGTTGTATGTCGACAGCTGACTGTGAGGTTTTTGTCATAGACTGTTATTAATACTGTACTTGAGAGATTCTTGTGTTTGCTAGTCGTCAGTATTATTGTGTACAGTCCACCATTTGTGAGTAGGATGACACGACACAGCTCTGCTCCCTTCAGGCTGCACATCAAATCTTCCTTTTTAACTGCTCAGGGGTCATATGTGGCTCTGTTAATATATTTGTGACCCACCACTAAATAATCCCTGACTTGAAAATGTTGTATCATTGAAAGCTACAAGTTCTGAGCTTTCTTTGAGACTAAAATTATCCTTCTAATAAAAGTTTCCTTAGACATGTACTTTTAATAGTTTACAATGATGAAACAAATCAAGCGACATCATTTCAAATTACAAAAATAAAAAAAGCATTGAATATTTGTAAGTTTTTACTACATTAATTACCGCTAGTAAAGCAAACGGCAGTGGAAGAAGTGTTATAGGTGCCCGAGACGGGATTTGAACCCAGGACTTCCAGTCCTCACTGCAGTGTTGCTGGACCGGCCCAAAAGATGGAGTGAGGGGTAATAAGGAAAAGAAGAGAAAATCAGGGAGGAGAATGACATTATCCAGCTCTTTAATTTTATTGAATTTTTTTTTAACGACTGCTGCTGTTGACTTGTTATTTACTGCCCTTCCCCTACCCCTACACACCTTATTTGTCAAATATTTCTAACATCAGCTTCATTCCTGTGTTTCAAACCAACAAGCATAACGAGGGCGGACACTCCCGATGAAGTCTGTCGCCACGTGAGACACGTTCCTCGTGTTTTCTCATCAGACGCTCCCAACCTGTGAGGACCTGGAGACTTGATTTATATCTTCCTGTTGTTGTCAATGTGGAGTTGCCTAGACTCACAGAAATGTACCTGCGCAAAACTATTTAAACAGCATGATGTATGTATAGAGCTAAGTAGTAAACAGCATGGAGACAGCGCCCTACAAACACGAACCTTGTGGAATTTTCCAGGAAATATTCTAAGCAGGCTTCTGATTGACAATCGGACCTACCCCTCTTTCTACCACCATCCTCCTTCTCTCCCATAACCGCTGTTTGTCTCTGTGTACCTGCCTTCATGTAACCGATAATTTGTTTAGGTTGTGTCCATGTATCCGCCTCCCTCCACTCCAAAAATAAAAGAGGACGTGCAAATAGTTGGGAATGGGTGAGAGAAGAACATTCCCACCAGCTGTGAGGAATGAATGGAAGGAGGACGTGAAATTATGAATATTTAGCGAGATGTTTGCCAACAGTTGTAAACAAACCGTGTTTTCGAGCAATGGCGTCTGCGTGGCACACTTTCCAGTCGACACAGATTGTGGTTACGGGTACCTGATTCTGTACAGGGTTGGGGAAGGTAGGGTAGCGAGGGAGAGGAGAGAGTCTCACAAAAACATGACCTGGAGGAACACGATGCCTCTAACCTCTCACTCCCCGACGACAGAAAGTTTACAGGACTTGCCTTTAATTTGTCAATCTCTATTACCTACAACCTCTGGTACCTCCAACTGTCTGTCGGGTACTCTACAGGTAATGTGAGACGATGTCAGAATATGCACAAGAAACTGAAATCAAGATATTTGAGAACCATCGTTTAGACAAACCTTGAAAATTATTTTTTTAAACTCAACCGAAGAAGAAAACAAAATCCAATAAGCGGCTATTGTACCCCTGACCTCTGACCCGCGAGGCTTGCAATGAATGGCAGTCAATAAACAGAATAAACACTGCGCTTGAAGCTTATCTGAAATCAAACAGGACGTGCACTTTGATTTTTATTTTCTGTAAATCAGTATTTTTCTTTTTATTATCAGAAATTCACTAGTGTTTATCACCCGACACACGGCTACTTTACTGCGATGTCGGTAAATAAAAGCAATGTCCTCCTTTGAGAAAAGAAGGACGATAAAGGACACTCAACAAAAATGTTTTTGTTTGTCGGATAGATGTGCAGAAGAGCTCGTCTCTTTTAGTTTTAAGAATAGAGAGCAATAAAGTACATTCTGTATAAAAGTTTGTTTGTCAGATAAATGTGAAGAAAAGTTCTTGTTTTTTTCCCCTTTATAAATTTCATGATATCTACATCGGGAGGGTAAGGGGAGGTGTGAGGTTATTGCTGTTATCATCACACCCTGTTTACTGCCGGTCCTAGTTTGAATTTGTTTAATGCTTAGATAAATAATTACCACTGTGTGTATGTGTGAAACATGGGTTGGGCTTGACACATTATTTACTATAGAATTGTTCACTTATTTATTGCAGGCAGGTGCGTTCATTAAGTTCGATTTCTTTTTTTCTTGTCCTCTCTCATATCCTCTCCTTCTCAAATGCATGCATGTGGAGGAAAAAATCAAAGATATCACATTAAAGTAAATAAAGAACGCTACAAAAAACACTTCAAAAATAAAATCTTTATTGCTTTATTTCATATTTTAAATAGTCTCAACTCGTTATCTCGTAAACCTCACCTCTCTCCACACTTTGTGACAATAAATTTCCATCAAACTTACAACCACCCTTTCCCTAGTTGTGGATCATACACCCTCTTTATATCGCCACCCTCGCCTCTCGCCAAAAAGCTGTGTTGGACGGATGGCGGCGAGTTCACGAACTGGACTATATATATACATATATCACCAATATGCCATAGATCATCTTTCGTGTTTAATTGTTTTTACTTTCTGATTTCATAACCTTAGATGTAATATTATTTACAATTCTCCTTTTGAGAAAGTCAACTTGGATATGTGACGGCTCGAAGGACAAATCTTGATGTTTCAGTTGGATTACCTAACTGAGAATTTTTACAATCAGCTATAAACCACTTCTTGTCAGTTTGAAGACTGCCGACAATCATAAATGTAACGGTCGGTGGGTTGTCACAGATTTTCCCTCAGTCTCGTGTGTAGCCTGAAACCATAGGAGATAGACATTTTTACTTTGTGACATGGTGCACAGGTGGTGTGTGTGTTTATTTGTTAAATATATCTGTATGTGGGTGGATGCTTGAGTGTGTGTGTGCTCCTGTTTGTATATTTGAGAGCTGAAGTTCGTGTTTTCCAGAACGTGTGTGACCTTACCATTCACTCGGAATTGGCAGGCTCAGAAGACACCTGAGGTCTCTTTATCGAAAACTGGAACCAAGCAACAATAGAACAGTGAATTAAGGACTGTAATAAATGTCACCTGTAAAGTGCCCTTCACCGTATTTACTGTCAACAAAAAAATACATGGACGCTTCGTGTGTCACAAGGTGACATCTTGGGCTCTCTGTTTATTGGTCTTAATGCTCGCACCTATTTTTTCTGATGGTGCGTGTTTGAGTTCCCTCTCCCTCCCTTTATCTTCTATTTTTATTTCTTAATAATCTCATTTGTTTCTTTTTCTTTTTGATCATCGCCAATATGCTTTCCGTTGTCCTACGTCAACCGTTCAGCAACCGATTTGTTTAACAGAATGACAGTTAGTCTGTATCAGCTCCTGTGACGCTGATTCAAAAACATCAGAGCAGAAGAGTTTTTTTTTTGTTTGTTTGTTTTGGGTTTTGTTTGTTTGTTCGTTGTTTTTATTTTTGGTTGTTGTTTGTTTGTTTTTTTTTGGGGGGGGGTGGTTTTTTTTGGGAAGATTGAAACAGTTTTAACGTAAAACGACGATGGATATTTATCGGAAATTTTGCATTGAAGTTCAACGTTGTAGAACAACTGCACGGCAGAAAGATGTAGTGTTCTCATTACGTTTCGAAAGTTTTGAGAAGGTCAAGTGAACCCGCGTGAAGAGTTCATGAAGCTGTGTCAAGGACATGAAACTAGAGGCTAGGACACAAGATGGACAAAGGTGGGGCTGTGGGTGATGTTTATACGGGAATTGCTTTTGTTTTGTTGTGGTTTTTTTTTAGCTTTTTTTGTTTTATTTATTATTATTATTTTATCTTTGCCCTCTCCTCACCTTTCTTTCACTGCTGAGATGAGGAAATGACGACAAATCCGCCTCGCGCAGCCTGACGTCATAACTGTCACGTGACCTGTCTCTAGGCAACGCACGGAAGTCGTACACTGCAGGGTCTATTTCTCTGTAGGCCATGTAGTGAGGCTAACAAACAAACAAACAAAATACTTCTTCAACTGACGCGAGAACGAGAAGCTGCGCTTCTGACATCTGGCTCTTGTCTTGTTGATGGTAGACATGTCAGTCGTTGTGTTAGTCGTCCTGTCTGCTTGTCTTTGTTTCTTTTTTTCTTTCTTAGCTCTTCTTGCAGCTCTTCACAATGATATTTGTATTACTTATAGAAAGAATGGATAAGAGTACGTGGCCATTTACAAATATATGTTGCATGCCAGTTGTTTGTTTGTTTGTTTGTTTGTTTATTTGTTTGTTTGTTTATTTGTTTGTTTGTTTGTTTGTGCCTGCGGACCAGACATTAAAGAACTCACCTCGTAGCCGTGGTTAGAGTACACTGGGTTGTGCTTTGTGGGAAGGCTTTTGTAGGACCACGACTCTGTCTGGTCCAGAGGACTGCACAAGAGTAACACGAGGCTTTAAACAACAACACGAGCTTTTATACAGAACATCACACAGTAATACATACATAATGTTAGGAATGAGGGTTAGCTTGTCAGAGAGCGTGTATTAGTGTAGGAGTTACAGAAAGCATGAGTACGAGTGTGAGTAGTAGCAAGGCAATCCCCAAACTCCTTCCTGACCGATTGTGCCAGTGAGTGAACGATTTAATGATTCAGGATACAGGACAGGAAGACCACGTGCAGATGTTGTGTTGTTTATTGACTCAATGTTTGTGTGGTGTAGACGTCTACTCTCATTACTGACACATATAGAATTATATCAAATAGCTTCAATTCATCTGAAGGCACAATACGAGTGACTAACTTAAGTACACCCTTGGTGGCCTATACTTTTACATATTTTATGCATTCTTTCAATCACAGACACCAACAACAAACATTTGTCAGCTCACATCAGCTCGTCGCGAGGTGATCGCACGGACTTGCGGTTGACCTGTCGACACAGGCAGACCACCACCACGACCAGCACCAGCAGCAGGACACCAAAGACGCTGACGGCAATGGCCGCCACGTACTGCTCCTTCATGACGGCGCGCTCGCAAGCAACGCCCTCGTAGTTGAACGGGTTCTGCGATGTGCACCTGGTTACCGTGAGGACAAACAAGGAACAAGATTACTGAATCATTTATTTATTCATTTACTTCAAAAGAGAGCTATGAATTGAAGTCCAGACTGAACTTTCACACCCCCTTGCTCGCCCTGTAGACCCACAACTTTGTCCATGCAGCAGGTGCACAGATGACAGTTCGCCGTCAGGCCAGTAGATGACCGCCAGGTAGCAGTCAGCTAACCTGTACTAACTTCATCAACACCTTAGCTGACTGCTATCACTGCCATCCACCGAGCTGCACGCGGCTGACCGTGCCACCTGGCCCTTCATCTGCCAGAAAAGGTGGACATTAATTTTGTTGACATACTGGCATTTGGTGGACACTTTGTTGTCGAAGACGTGGACGTAGCACTGGCCGTGGCCCCCGCAGTACGTGTCTTCACACAGATGCTGGCAAACGCCTCCACTACAGGTGTACTCCACTCCACAGAGTCCCTTGGTTTTCTGGCTGTTGCACACGTCACTCGTCAAGGCTGCGACTGAAGGAGAGAACAACATTGATGTTGTCATCAGCTTCCGAGTCTGACTTTTTAAAAACTCATTCTACGTTTTCTCCTGTTCTGAAAGCTGGCTTAACTTCGTTCATTTCAAATAAACTTCTGTTAAACACTAAAAAGCAAAATAAATATTGGGGCGCGTGAACTAAAAACAAAACACCAGAGAAAACAAAAAAAACAAATCACTTTATCTGAAAAGGTTTCAAGGGAGGGAGCGAGGACAAATAGAGACATAAAGTAAGGTAGGCTATAAACACGAGAGACTTACACGATGCGATCTGTTCTTGGTTGATATCGAGGTTGTAACTATAGTTCTTGAAAATGTTTTCCGAGTTCTGCATGGCTGTCTTGAGATTCTCCTGGAGGACATTCTTGTCGACTTTGTAAAGGTCTTTGGCCTTAAACTTTGCTTCGATGTTTATTCCCTCTGAGCTTCGTGCGTGGCGCCGTCTAGAAAACAAAATGGTGGCCGGCGATGTTCATCTTTTGTGCAGCTTTGGTAAAGGGGAAGATGGATGAACGAATATACTGATCACTGGTGCCCCCACCGCAACAAAAAGGCAAATAATGTTATCATCTAGTTAAAGAGAAATAGCAGTGACCGATTTAATAGTAACACATTTTCTTCTGTTGGACAAAGTGTTTGCACTGCAGAACTGAGCACGATTGTGTTTATTGACAGAAGACAACCATCCTGTCACTGATTATTTCAGCAGGAAATTAGAGTCTTAAAAAATGATGTTTATCTTATTCTTGAATAAAATGTCGTGGCGTGTTTTCGAAGACCAGCATAAACAGATTATTTTTCAAACAATTCGCCATAATTCCTTACAATTTTAAAATGCAAGTGACAATTATTATTATACAAAGAGCAATATTTTTATGAAGTAACCGAGTTATTTGTTTATATTCTGGAAAGTATTGTGGAGCTGAATGGACAAAGGAATGTGCTATGTGTAAGCATCAACGCTGTGACCTGTACACTCCTCCTGAATCCTTAAAGAGTAGATGGATGATATACTCACTTTCTCTCGTAGAGGTTGCTGCAGACAAACATGATAATAAGAGCCAATTAGTTTGTTGTATCGAGTACCGACACATGTCAATAGGTGTTCACTCGTTACACGAACATGTATGCAGGTCAACAAAACAACACGCGCATGTATCCCAAGCTCCACAAACATAACAGCACCTTCATCAATGAGAGCATCAAAGTGTTCTGATAAATAAATAGAGGGGTTTGGGCTTTAAAGAAAACAAGAGCATTACGCAGAAAGGAAAACCTTTAAATAGTTTTTCTTTCTTTCTCTTTCTCGTTCTCTATATATATCTCTATCTGATTCAAAGGCCCTTGACTAATATATTAATCTATCTCTTTTTCTTTTATTCTTTTATTGCTCGTTCTCTCATTTTGCCTTGTGTTGTTTGATTCCTTCTATGTGTTATTATGCCTTTCTTTCGTTTCAAATAATGTCTTCTCAATTCACGTGTCTCTCTCTTCTTTCTCTCTCACGCACACACAGAGAACAGCCTTAGTATGCCTTACCCCTGTATTCGTACTTCGTCAAATCCGACTACATTTTTCCTGAAAATATCGCCAATCTGTAAATAACAAATCTCCCATAAAGAAAACAATTTTTAAATGAATGTACTCTAATGACTTTTTGTTTGCTTAAACGTCCATCGGAAGTTAGTAATTCGTAATTAATGAGATTGCTAATAGATTATACTGAGTAATCTACATCATACAAAATAGTTTGACACCGGTATGAATGCTCTTTACAAATATCACAACATGGGCTTATGTTATATGGCATAACACCTGTCACTAAACTGTTATATTGTAAGTAAAGAAGTTTAACATCAAGTATTGTCTCCAGTTTGAACACATTGTTGATTGTTTTCTGTAACAGGTGTCGCACACACCTCAACTCTATACGAAATTTTTTGCGAAGACTTTTGTTTAAGACTAATAATGAGGAGAAGAATGTAATTACCTTTTCTTTCAGATTTGTTATCCAGATTAGGGAGAAATTTGCTGGATTACCTTCAATACTGAATGTAAATATGAACAGAGCGCCCTCTGAAAAAAATGGCAAAGACAAACATAACTGCTTTGCTTCATTCTTATGTCTTTCGTTCAGTCCCAGATGGAACCAAAACTGGTTTCCTTTTAGGAATGAATACTACCAGTATTGGTAGACTGTATGATTGGATTTGTTTGTGGATTACCAACACCTGCCCTGACGTGTCTCTTAAGTGATCAATAAACAAAACTTCGAAATGTCATTTTTGACCATAGTCAGTAGCAGTAAGAAAACACGCTGTTCATTAGTTAATTGTTTCTGTCAGTTTTTCTTTCTTTTTTAATTTGTTTGTTTTGTTGTTGTTGTTGTTGTTGTTGTTGTTGTTCCTTCTTTATTTTCTTTTTACTTCCCTTTGTTTGTTTGTTCTTTTTTTCTTTTTGGGAGAGTCAAATATACCAACCAAGCTATCTTCATCTTGACTTATATTCGCATCCTAAAACCAATACCACCAACAATATAACAAGAAAGGATTTCATAAATAATAAACGGAACATTGTATCATGTAACAATCTCATACTGTGCAGTTTGCAAACTGTTTTTGCTTGTTTGTTGTTTGTTTGAAGCTCGGGCTGTTCTTTGTATTAAGTATTGCTCTCGTTGCTATGCAGGGAAATGCACTTTATAAGTGCCGAAAACAGCTGCTGAATCGGTGTAAAACCTTCATCCCCCAGCCGCCCACCCCTCACACCCGTACACAGACGAGGGTGTTAATTGTACGAGCTAGTAATATTCACTTACCGAGGTCAGGGGCCTGCGTGGGATACTGGTATGATGGTGGTGACGTGCTTGGTGACGTGGAGGTGACTGCAGACGTCACTGTGGACTGACTGCTTGATGACGGAGTAGCTGGGCCGCTGGTGGTCATGTCAGCAGTCATGCTTGATGACGGTGTTGTAGCTGCAGGGGTGGTGCTGTCGTAAACTGAACTGGTTGGTGTTGGTGCTATGTCGGTAGTGGTAGTGGTAGTGCTGTCGTAAGTAGAACTGCTTGGTGACGGTGTTATATCGGTAGTGGCAGTGGTAGTGGTAGTGCTGTCATAGGCTGAACTGCTTTGTGATGGTATTATATCGGTAGTGGTAGTGGTAGTGCTGTCGTAAGTAGAACTGCTTGGTGACGGTGTTATATCGGTAGTAGTAGTGGTAGTAGTAGTGGTAGTGCTGTCATAGGCTGAACTGCTTTGTGATGGTGTTATATCGGTAGTGGTAGTGGTAGTGGTAGTGCTGTCGTAAACTGAACCGCTTGGTGTTGGTGCTATGTCGGTAGCGGTAGTGGTAGTGGTAGTGCTGTCGTGAACTGAACTGCTTGGTGACGGTGTTATAGAGGCAGTGTTGGTGTTGTCGTAAGTATAACTGCTTGGTGATGGTGCTATATTCGTAGTAGTAGTGGTAGTGCTATCGTAAGTAGAACTTGGTGACGATGTTACATCAGTAGTGGTAGTAGTAGTAGTAGTGCTGTCGTAATCAGTGTCACTTGCAGATGATGAGCTAAGAAGCAATATGGCGCTTGGACAATATGGCGACAGGGCCATCAGTAGAGCTTGCTGATGGCAGGATACCAGAGACAGAAGTGTCCTGACCATCAGACTGGCTTGATGGCGAGGTAACAGGACTACCAGTCTCCACAACAACAGAATAACTTTTAAAAATGGAGTCATTGAAAATGTTGTTTCCCCAACATCAAAGTCACTCGATAAAGATGGAGTCATTGAAAAGAGTGGTGTCTCAACAGAACTTGATGACGATGACAGGATTGAAGAACGATAGCTTCATCACCAGATGTGTCGCTTGTTGACAGCGTAGAGGCAACTGGGAGGCCTTCACTTCATCACCAACTGACGATGGGGTAAAGGTGACTGAAGGTCCTGATGCTTCTAATGAAGTAATCTCATTGGTTGATGACACTGGGACATTGATTACAAGTATGGAGGTCAATACCACTGCAATCAGCAATCAACAAACATTGACAGTTCTCTGTGATGTAAAAACTGATAAATTGTGTAAATCTTGAGGTTTTACTTGTGATTTGTAATTCATTAAAAAAAAACCACATTTTGTAATATATATATATAAAACACTCTTTTTCGCCTATTTCCTTTCTCTCTCACCTCTTTAATCATTCGTCTAAGAAACAGAGAAAGAGAGAGAGAGAGAGAACAGACACAAGTAATATATTAGTCTCATAGACGGTAGGGAGGCTTCGATAGAGGGACGAGCAAAGTGTGCTCAGGTATTATACTGGAATCCATAGAATATGTAAATACTGTAATGTCAAAAGTCAAAAGAAGTTAATAACTTTGTCATATGTCAAAGTTTGCGTAAAATCTTAAAATTTCGGAAAACTGATACAAAAAAAAATAGTGAAAAGAAATGAAGATTACTCTCAGAAGAGCCGACAAAATGCCAGGACAAAATTTTAAGGAAATGACACCAGAAGGAACTTTCAGAAGTGGGAAAGGCCGTCGTCAGGTGACAATAAAGAACGTTATCAGGACAGGAAACTATACAAACGAACCCGGAAGATAAGAAAATGAACGGTTAAGATGAAAAGTATTAACATTATTTCACTACCGTCAAACATAGGACAGCAAAGGCAAAATGAACATTGTTTCACTTGCACCAGACACAGTAAAGGAGCAAAGTGGAGATTATTTCACTTGCATCAAACACAGTGAAGGAGTCAAAGCGAAAATGGACATTCAGCCTCAGTTCGGTTTCCGAGATAAATCAAGAAACGACTCGAAGATAGAAAATTATTCAACAAAAATAAATAACATTTACGTAGAAACTCTTAAATAGTAACTAGTGAATTATTTGCCAGTTAAATATCGTCTTACCCACAGAGAGCTTCAGTCGGTGGGTCATGTTCGCTAGTTGCTGTTGTTGTTGCAGTCCAGGCAGTCTGTACAGCTCCTGATAAGACACGAACAAACCCTGCAATAAATTTCACACACTCCACCCCAACCTCGCTAACTTGACTTTAAGTCTGTGACAGAACACAGAGCCGGCCACTAACCACCTGACCTGATTTTACACGTCTGTCCGTCCGTCCGTCCGTCCGTCCGTCCGTCCGTCCGTCTGTGAATAAAGAATTTTCATTTTCATCCTCTCTCTCTCTCTCTTATTTTTTTAAAACAGACTAGAATATTTAAATCACAATCTCTGACCAATGGCTGGTGCACTTATATATATATACTTTTTTTCTAGCTCTGGTATATTTTCTTTTGTCTCCTCTCTTTGTGACCATTGCTATCGCATTATTGTCTTGTTTGGAGTCCTTACCTCTTTAGGAGAACTCGATACAATAAAGAACATTGTTTATTTTATCACTGTCAATTGGATCACTTGCCATTCTCTATCATCTAGCTAGTAGTCGATTGATTTGTTCCTTTTCGTTCTCTGAATTAATCTTAATATATAAAAGTTTTGTATGCATACATGACAGGAGCAAGTTTTACATTTTATTACCCTATATTTTTAATGTGGTATTGTATTTATTATTTGTAGGCTTAAATGCTTGTGCTCTTCAAAGGAGGGTGGTTGTGTTCTTTTTGTACCTTGCCTTGTCTGTTTTATGTTCTTCTGTGAAAAATAAGAGAGATAGAGGGGTTATATGTTGGACAAGAGCCAGTTACTTTTATCTCAAGCATTCTCATACCTTCCAAAGCTTGTCAACCGTAGGTCTATCTAGCTGTACACCTGCACTTTTTACTGTTAATGAAGGACAATGTATCATGTTCCGTGAATTTTACTGCTAATCCTTGCACGAGTACCTAGATACCACTAATTCATGAAAAAAAATCTGAGCGAAGTATAAAAGAAAATGTGAAACCGTCCTCTGCACTGGTCCTAAAGCTTACAAACAATATCCGATGTCTGCTCCTGAACAAAGAAGAGTGCTTTCACAGCAATAATTTCTGGTCGACAAGTATCTCTTATACTCAAGAGATTAGTCTACTTGACACAGAAAGACATAACGAACATGAAAGGGGTGTAGACTAACACCAACATTTAACTCAGTGAAACCTTTACAGCGTGTGCATGTGTGTTGGTGTGTGTGTATAAAAATTATTTTCAAATGACTGGGCTTAATTTATAGCAGGATATCGATGCCCCACATCAGATATATCATTGTATTTATTTCTCTGTTATTTTAACTTTTCTCTCAGTTCAGGTCCTGTTAAGTTTTCTCAACTTTATCACATTATTAAATTTTATAAATAATTAAACGGTCGATGAAGCGAGGTCGCACGTGCTGCTGCAAGAAACGTCTTCAAAACGTGTTTTACACCAGCATCAAGAACAGCACAATGAAAACCGTTTCAAAAACCGTTACAAGCTTAAATTCTGTGAGTTCACGCGCTTGTATATTATGTAAAGTTGCTAGAGTCTGCGAAAATTTTAAAAATACCGCGAGAAACAGAGAATACTGTAACAACACAAAACACTCAAAACATGTCTGAAAACGTGTTTGCGATGTACACGAGACATCAGACAAACTGTTTAGGCAAACATCGTGGGTGAGTAGCCTTTCATCCTTGACACAGACCATTGGAAGAAACTGTACTAACCTTTCTTTGATCCTCCCTGTCGCCAGTCCAGAAGCCACGGTCTGTTGGAAGCAGATATAATAACTTGATATTGAAGACCACGTTAGTTCTGTGAGCACCAACAGGACCACAGTATTCCTTTCACTGATTTTGCTTTATCAACAGGTAAAGTCTCGCTTTCCCCACTCACCCTCCCCTCACTTTCAGATAAGGTTCCCGACAAAACCGTTATCTGTGAGCTCGTTTACTGTGTTACCTGTTCGTCTATTAACCCAGACAAGTTGATAGAATTTTTTGTCGAGAACAAAATAATAATGCTTTCTTTCAGCAAGACTTGGTCGGCTTTTGCCCAAACCAGGATATGCGTAGTAATATTGACCGTTGTACGGGTGTGGTCAGAGAATATAATTATAATATGAACGGGTTGAGGCTTCAGATTTAGAACGGGTGTCGTCAATGTTGTCCATAATCAGAACGAGGCTGGTGATAGTTCTACCCACGCGTGCTGCTGAATACAAAGCAAGAATCGGTTTTGTCGGGAGGGATGAGGGGTGGTTACATGACGAATCAGTGGAATGTTCAAGCCTGTAGCACTTTCCACTCTGGTCGTCGAAGTAGTTTGCACTTTGTGTCTGTGTAGGTTGGTCCGTACATCCGCATGCTCGGGTCTGCGTGCGTGTGTGTGTGTGTGTGAGTGTGTGTTGTTGTTGTTTTTTTTTTTTCTCCCTCCACCAAATTAGACGGTAATTTCTCCATGAACCGACACTAATTATAAAAAACATGACGTCCACAGCAAATCAGATGTGCTTTGTCATATAAAAGCAGCTCCCTCTCTCCTGTCACCTCTCTAATCCGGCAGAGCTACATTTGACAGGCGTTTTATTCCCCAAATATTAATTTCTGCGCATATTTATATCTAGTCATGCAGCAACTTGCTACAAACAAACAAAAAACGTTCAAACCCCGAGCCAATCATAGCTCGCCTCACTTAACGATTTTTTCCTTCTGCGTCACACAATCGTCGTTTGTTTACGTTTGTTGTTGTGAGCTGCCAGCAGGGTAAAGGACAGAGAAAACACGGGCTGTTTATTTGAATAGCTGCTTGTCGTGGTGGCAATGGTGGCGGAGGGGATGGTTGTTTCTGATGACTTCATTATGACTATGTTTGCTATCAGTTTCTCTCACAACAGTTGTGACGAGCTCCCTGTAACAGGGATCGGGTGCTCACCCGAGGGCGTGAGGTACCGATATGACGCAGTAACGATTGACGGTCATTACACGTATCCACACTCCCGGCTTTTCAGGGTGCACCAACCCTTATCTGTATCATTTATTCTGTGATTGATCCGTTCGCCCGTCTGTCAGCTCGTGCTACTTGACGTGTCAGAACAGTATGTGGTACCCCACCCTTTTGAGTGTACTTGCTATTCTTGTGTGTTATTGCCTTCCAGAGCCACACCCTCGTCGACTTTATTGGATTATTATGTGCTTGAGTATTTTTATATTCTTAAAGTATTAGGTACATATTTTTAATTGTTTGTTGGGGTTTTTTATTTCTTTTATTTATTTTATTTTTTTTTTTTTTGTGCTTTTCTTTCATTTTTTTCTTCTTTCCTTTTTAAGTTGTAGGCACAAACAAAACATGCAATTAAGTTTAACACCCCTTCAACACGTATGTCAATATTTGTCTACAGAAGAGCAAGGACTATCCATAATGCAATGTGCATTAGTAGTTGGTGATCACAGTATTTTCGTCGTTTTGACAAGAGATGCTTGCCCACCAAGCTGTAACTCAGCAGTTGGATGACAGGGCTGCCACCATCTTGAGCCGCAAGCCAAGCATTGGGGGTCCTGCACGTGCGGCTACAGAAGCCAGTAAAAGCCACCAGCCAGACCCCCCACAAACGGTTGGTCGTGTAGAAGCCTGGTGACAGAGGAATGTTTACATGTAAAGCCCTCCATTGACAGCAGATGGAACAGATATGATCAGCTTTTGTTCTACTTCGTGTGAGTTAAGTTCACTCACCCCTGGTGTTTCAGTCAGAAGGTTCCCGTAAATAATGCTTCATTTAGTTTTGTTTTGCTATGTTCTTGGTCTGGTTTGGTTTGGTTCTTTGCTAAATTGTTTTTTTTAACTGCCTCTAAAAACTTCGATTTCAATGAACTGTTTATTTTGGTCGTATATGTATTTATGTGTATGTTCGTGTGCCTGCCTGTGGGTGTATGTGGAAGTTTGGGTGAGCCTTGGGAAAAAAACTGTGTATTTACCTTTATAGTGTTTTATGGAAGGCAGTCCAGCAGATAGACGGGCAAACAGACAAACTCACAGACTGCTGGGAAGATATACAGACGGGCAGACATTAATTATACGAACGCATTTGCCTCAAAGCCCACAACATAATGGAGGTCTTGGACGTGGCGATCAGAAACCTGTTCATTTACAGGGACCTTATCAATGACCAAGCGCCGAGGAGCGCGTAAATAACCCTGACACATTTATTTATTCCACTCAAGTGGTTGACTCACGGCCGCTCACTCTCAGACATGCGCACACACCTCACTCGCCCCCACCGGCTAAATTTGGGTGCGTATAAATTGCCGTACCCGGACATCTACCCACATAGCGAGCTTGTCGGAGCTCCGAGAGAGGTGGATAACAACCTTGACCACGCGTCACACCTGTAGCCCCCGGAGCTGTCTCCCCCACAACCCCCCGGGGCTACCCTCTTTCGGACACGCAGTTATTTGCTTTGCACCTGCCACCTACCTGCTTTAGCATTAGTTGCTGAGTCGGCGTTACACCCTATACTGTCTACCCTCACCCCTTCCCATGTTTTCATCTCCCCCAGGCCTATTTGTTTTTCTTTCATCAGTTCATCTTTGCTGGCGTCTTTTCGAAATTTCTTTAATGTCGTCCCGCGTTTTGATGTTAACAATCATCGAGGTACATCAAAACAGAGTCGACACGGTGAGATCACGAACTTGTGTACATCCGTGGTGAGATCCCTTGCCACAGGTGTTTCGCTTCGCTTTCCCGGAAATTTAGATGTTAAAAATAAGTCGAGAAGTAGTTCAGATGAAATACGAATTCCTCGGGTCACGTGAGTCTGTTTGCACTGGTTAGCGTTTCCCTCTCTCAAACCGAAATTAAGGAACTAATTGGAGAGTTATCAGCACAATCTTTCCTCTTCTGTCTCAAAGGAACAAAACAGCTTCTTAAGCTGACAGGTGTTGTGGAGAGAAAAATGACTTGGCATGAGAGAAAGGTCACCGCCGGGTACGACCCTTTTATAAAAAAAAAAGGCCTATGGCAGGGTGACCTGCAAGAGCTAGTAATAATTTATATTAAAGTCTGAATACCTTTGTAAAGCAATATTTTAGGGTCTTCCCTTTAACATTTGAATTTTAGATATTTGTTGACAGTAGGTGGTGACACGTGAGAAATGACGTTTGGGATTTAATGTGTTGAAACTGGTTATGAATTTTAAGCAGTAAGAAAACAAAACACCCTCCACCCTACTTTGGAAAAACAGCGCGCGCACACACACAGAAGAAACAACTACAATGTAATAATAGTGTCATATCAACTGATCATTTCCAAATTTCCATTACTGCTTTGGTGCCTGCTTTCGTGTAAAAGTTCTTTGAACGAGAAACTTATTGAAGCCTTTCTACAGATCATGCATTCTGGCTCAGTCTGACTTAAAGATACCAAATTTTCATTTGAAATAACACCTTGCAGCTCAAGGTCCTGGATGATGCAGCGTCGTTTGACCTCGGGTTATACATCTTTGTTCTTTGTTGTTCTGTCGTCATGTTAAGACACTGTGATAACAAATATTTCTTTGGGGAATAGCTGTATGTGACAGTAGCAGGACTAAGTATGAGCGAGTTTTAAACGTGTACTCTCGCCCTCCCATATCCTCCCTTCCCCATCTCTTCTGGTTCCCCTCCTCTAGTTACCCTTCTCTGTGTGTGTGAGACTTTGTTCGTCTGTTACGCAATCTGTAGCATAGCCGACTCTCGAATACACGAAAACAAACGCGGCTGAGTAGGGACGAGCGAAAAACGAACAATCAGGTACTGTACTTTAGAAACTCTCGGGTAGTGTTTCACCCCTGTTGAATGGAAGACATTGTGTAGACAAAGTAGGTGGCATTAGCGCGGCCTTCTCACTAACGCAACAAGGTCCGGGACCGGAAGTTCAGTAAAGACCTCTTGGTAGGCGCATGCGCAAACCGAGGTAGCCGAGACCACACCTCCGGGTCTAATTATAGACGTCATGCGGCTCATCGTTACGACGAAGAGAGATTAACAGTATCACTGTCTTTTGCCAAATGCTGGGACATCGTAATCCGGTGTACAATGAGAATGCTTTAGGTGTTGACTAGAATTTCAAGTATGTATAAGAATTGCAAGATAATGAATGTCATCTGTTTTCAGGAAGTACTGCCACAGATCTTGCTGCTGAGGATGAGGACAGATGTTTCTGCGAGTCAACACACTACAAAAACGACCAAAAAGCGTTTCTGACGTAGAAGTTCAAATATTAATCGATAAAGCAATATAAACGCTCAACATCGCTGTTTTCTTTGTATAATGGTGTAATGAATGATAGCAAAAGTTGTTAAGTAACGAATGTGATGTA
Source organism: Pomacea canaliculata (assembly GCF_003073045.1). Taxonomy (NCBI): domain Eukaryota; kingdom Metazoa; phylum Mollusca; class Gastropoda; order Architaenioglossa; family Ampullariidae; genus Pomacea; species Pomacea canaliculata. Next base: position 6,328,402 of record NC_037590.1, on the reverse strand, counting down.
ATAATACTAATAGCAACAATAATAACAGCAACTGGTCGAGGCACAATAAAGGTCGTCAATTCTGGAACCGGGTAAGTATGGGCGATCATGAAGTAGTCGAGAAAATGCATCGAGCAGGAGGCAACAAGGATGAAGAACATTTAAAAGGGGGGTGATTTGAAAAATCGAGTAAATTTAGAGGAAAAAATACCGAACAGATACTTTTTAAAAAGTCATAGGAAAAAAAAATCTCCCGGATGTAGATTACTGCCTGGTGTCTCAAAACTACTTTAAAATCCGGGTTTAGCCACCCACACTGGAGAGCAAAGGCTGAAGGTAGAGCCTTCTGTGTAGTGTCTTATTGCAGGAAAATATTACTTCCTTCATCTGCTTGTTTTGAAACCAATCAATTTTGATTATAATACAGAAATTCAACAACCTACCCATCCCACCACAAAATTATTTATCAGCTTATATACACAACAATGGACGAGACTTGCTCTCTATAAGTCATACCATTTCATTATTGTTCGACTAACAAATATTTCGTCAAGAAATAGGGCAAGAAAACAATTCCCTAATTTTCTTATTCCACATGAGAAGCATCTTCTCAAACACAGAAAGCAGCTAAGTTTGAAAATGTATCGATGTAATTTTTAGTATACAATGTATTAATAAGCAACTCACTTGTTTCCCTTATTTTGTTGTTTAAAGACTACCATGTCAACAGATAGGCGTGCATACGTGTGCGTGTGCATGTGTGTGTGTTTTTTCAGGAGGTGATAGAAACTTAATATTGAGACACAAAAATATGAAGCTTAATTTCTTCATCCTGAAAGAAAACAAATATATATTCCGATTATTTTCCACTCGTTCTTATAAAAACCAATCTGAATATAATGAGAATACTTTCATTTCGCTTATAAGTACAGTGCACAAAAAACGCAAAATATTCTTTGTTGGTAGTTTTTTTTTGACAAGACAAGTTGCTTCAGACACGGTCTAGGGGAGGCTAGTGTGTCCAGACTGGCAGATCATGGCTGCTTACCTCCCTTACAATACGGTCTCCACTATGGTATTTCCAAATCGACCACAGTGTATACCTCCCCCCCCCCCCCCCCAAAAAAAAAAAAAAAAAGATACAAAATCTTACACTAATTTTGGTTTCAAAAGTTGTACTAGGGCTTATTTTGGAGATGTCTTGTTTTTTATGTACCAAAAAATCTTCATTTATTCTAATACGTTCATGTTATCTTCTGGAACGTCGTAATAACTTCCAAACCCTGAATTTCTTGCGAGTTCATTTATACATAGGCAGATATACCTCTCGTCCAAAGGCACCCGTTTGGAAATTTATGAATCATTATATTTATATTATCATTTATTTTAGGCAATAGTTTAACAATATCAATTATTTATATATTGATATAACTACTTTATAACTCAATATGTCCGTCGATCGTGTTTCAACGTCTAGCTGACGATCTTAAGGCTTATTTTGGCTGATATCACGAACATCCTTAAAAAAATCACTTTAGGGCTTATTTTCAGGTTTGGTTTTCTTTTCGGGCAAATACGGTATTTTTAGGTGTGTTTGATTGTAATAGATTACTTATATATACTTAGCTACTTTGATTTGTAGCAAACTTTAATGAACTAAACGGGTCTGTTAATCACTTTTCGTGATTGAGGCAGGTTTTCTTTTTTTAAATTTGACATTTTTATTTATTTATTACATGAAGGGTGTGGAGAAATTGCAACTATGCAAAATAAACAGTTCACCCAAACAAAGCTTGAATACACGTACTCAGATAAAAGTTAAATAAGAGGAAATACAAGGAAATACAAAACTGTGTTACATGAGAAATGAAAGCATAACAACGATACTAATAGTGGCTAAGATAGTAATAACTTTTGTACAGCATTACCATGAGTTAACTAATGACATTTAGAAAAGGTACCACAAATAATACTAATAAAATTCATTAATGCTTTTTAGTGGAGCAAAACAGACTATTAAATTTAACTGCATTCGAGTGTTTAAAGTAAAATTTAGGATTTGGACTTTTTCTTTCATTCTTGAACTCATCACATAACTAGAATATGTAGTGAAATTCGTCTCCAATATCACTGGCTTTACCGGTCAGTACAGTGTCACTAATGGGAGGTAAGCCGCCTCTCCTTCCTTAACTACAGGTACATGGCTTAAACCCCTTGTACCATCCACTTCCCTGCAAAGAAGCGAGAAAGTAGCTGACGCTGTGGTCATAGCAACTCCCTATTTGGTTTATGTGCCTGACTGATTTGATAAATCTAGAGATAAAAGTACATATGTGTCTGTACCTGATTATTGAAAGCTTATAAAATGTATACTCGTAACACTAAACAATATACTTAGCAATGTTAAAAAGTCGAAACCTGTATTGTTGCTACGTACGGCTTCTTGTAAATCCAACTTTCATCTGAAAATTTAAAACTATTCGTTGTGTGAAAAAAAATGTTTGTAACATGTAATATTCAACAGCTGTGTCGTTACTACTGTCCCTTTACGTCTGTGCACACATATGTGCATAACGGGGTATGTAGAGGGTATTCGTCATCCATATCCCTTGCTTTTGTGGTGAAATCACCACTGGGTGAAAGCACTTTATCATCAAAGTGTTTGAATACTTGTGCTCCTACGTGCATCTGTGCACGTAAACCATCGAACTCTGACCCTGCGCTGGCCCCACTTCACCCCACAGCCGTAGTGGCGTCAGAGGACGTAACATGACCTCCCTGCTCTTGGACACAGTGCGACCTGATCTCAGTCACGACTTTGCCCACCACGATGTTCTCATCACGGGTCTCCCGCATGTCTCGGTGGCCCACAGTGCTATTCATCTTTGTCACCCCTTGATTTTTGCTCTGCGCTACCTTCCCTATCGCCAGACTTTAAAGTCACGTCGCCAGCGTTATCGACAACGCCCACTGCTTGCATAAAGACATCACCAATAGCATCAACAATAACAATAAAAACTATTTTTTTTACAGTTTATTTTCCCATGTGCATGCGCTGTACAAAAGTCTACAAACGAACCGACCGTCAAACATACAAGAAATGTGTCAGCAAACAGACGACTTCACGGTCAAACATGAACTGATTGCCTGGACGAGGATGACTAACACAGGAGTGAGCGGAGTAGTCCACCTGGTTATGCAAGATACTTTTTTAAGATTCGAATTATGGGGTCTGATTTGTCCCGCGAACACAGCTCGAAGTGAAGGGGGCAGAGAATTTCAAATAGTGGACCCTGAGAAGGAGAAGCATTTGCCGATAATTGTTTTCTCGTCTGATATCTGGGACAAACAAACCGAAGAGACCGACTCGGGTGGTAAAGTGTCAGTAACTCAGACAAGTTTATTGGGGCGAGGTCATGAAGACGATGATTTACGTCTATCGAACGGTGTTCGTCAGTTCAAAGAACATCGAAAAAAGATTAAAATGTCAGCTTTACAGATAGATATTGTGTGTACACTTTGCTTTCAAATGCTGCGTAGGCAACTCGGAAGAAGGAAAGATAATGGCAGTCTCTGGAAGTGATTATGATCGTGGATGTGGTTGGCAATCCCATTATTATGCTTCAGCTACATTTGCTGTCTCTAACCTAAGGGACATATCGCACAAGCACAGGCGTCAAGTGTGAGACTCAAGCGCCGGCGTAGTTGTCAAGTCCCTTTACAGGTGCTGCCTCTCAACTGACGATCATTGGACATAAACGTCAGTGTCGGTGTCAGAAAGGGTTCTGGGTAGAGGGGTTCAGTTGGACAAATAACGAAGGGAAGTTGTGGAAGTATCGCGCACTAGCGGCACTACCTGTCCTTCACACTGTGCTTCAGGTGCATTTTATGCCTGCAGTTTATAGCACATATAATTTAAATGTTTGTTTCCTTCTACTGAACACATTCTTGACCTTGTGTTCTGATAAGATGTTATGTCCTTCCCACATCTTTTTATTCCCGCTACCATATATATGCACCCATAGATTAGGAATGTAGTTAAACGCTTACGCATTACCAATAGTCGTTTGAATTCCTTTTCCTTTTACGAGCAAGTTGTAATTCTCAATGACATCTGGACATTCTTAGCCAATTAGACACAGTCTATTTATATATACATGGAGTTAAAGCGTGAAAGAGTGCATGGCTTAGAGTCAATAAACTGAAGACACAACAGACTATAAAGTTGTGCATCTCTTCTTCTCGATGTTGATAGTTAAGCCGGAAGAAGGTGTGCTTTGGCCTCGTTCTAGAAGTTAACGCGGGGAAAATGCAAGGCGTGCAGCAGCAATATACGTCCGTTTTCAAACGAAGATTCACTATTCTCAGTGAATCAAGATTCTTGGAGTAAATATTTTACATCGCAGTGTATGTGCATAAATATGTGCAATGAATGAATTAATGAACGGAGAACGTGGTAAGACACAGTCGAAGGAGCATTGTAATTCATGGAGGCCGGAAGGTTTTAATAATTCTTTCTTCATGACACCTGACAGGTGTACTCCGTTTCCTCAAGCCCTAGTTATGAATCAAAAGTCGTTTCTCCAGGGCAACATGGGAAAAGCGTCTTGTTATCGTAGTAAAAATCCGATGCTCAGATCCTGCGGACATTGCTTTATGTTTATTTACCCCAGAGCATCTTTGCCATGTTTTGTAACTACAGCTTCAGGGGTAAAAAAACATCTACAGGATCAGGACATCGTTTTATTAACTAGGGAAGCAAGACATTTGCCCTTGATTTCCCCGTGTCGCCCCTGAGCAGTACATTTATCCTTGCTGTAGGGTTTCCGGTGATGCTCGTAGGACACCGTGTTTTTAAATCCTTTTAATGGTTTAGAGAAAGAAGACAAGCCAGTCTACTGAACTTCTCTCTACTGCACTGCACCCAGTCTCGCTTGTCTGTTCTTTCTTCGTACCCCACCCCTTCTTTCGTTTTCTGCCCGTACAAGTCACCCAGGGTGTAAACAACACTTACATGAGTCTGATCACGTAGTCGACAAGGGTGTCTTTAATTTAATCTCCACAATAAGCTGGAAAATAAACTGCAGCGAAATCCCAGTTTAACCCACTCAAGGGAGGATGCTGGCCGTCATCACATCACTCAGTAACCCAGTGATGCTGTGACTCGATTACAGAAGCTTACACCTGCACAGTGCACATGAATGACAGTGGCCTACCCCTGAACCCTGCAAAAGGTCGAGTGGTGTCATGCACGCCTTGTGCAAGTCACTAACTCAAAAGAAGTGAAGCCAGTTCTGTCGACGAGGGTTGGAAATGTCGATCCGAAACCCAGCGTGAAGGCCAAGGTGCATGCCAGACATGGCTGAGACTGTTGGCGTGTGTGGTTTGGGGGAGAGAGGAAGAGAAGAATGGAATTCTTCGCCGCACGTCATCCAGGGTCCGGGTACACTGTACCCGATATTATTAAACTGTAAATGTTTTATCAGCACTCTGACGTTTTAACCATGCAGCTGAAGGCAAAGAAGAGTATTGAGCACCCAGCCTCCAGATCTTCCAGACACATTCAGCAGACAAGCAAGACAAAAGAAATAAATAAAAATAGCGGGTGGTCTGGGAATACTCAACGTACTGTTCGAGCCTTCCTACAGCCTCGTGCAATGCTTTGCTTCCACCTGATTGACGAGTGCCCGTGTGCATGTACTCAACTTAATGTACAAAGTGTTGTGGAGCCTGTATGCATGTCTTCTGCTTACTGCCGCAGCCTCTGAAACACAGAGATGTCCGTGTCTCTGTGATTACTGCAACAGCCGGTATGTTTTAGTGCATGTATACTGCTTATTGTACTAGCTGATGTCGAGCTCGTGTTCAGTTGATCTACCCTGGTGCATCCAACAGACAAAGAATCTTCGTTTCCCTGTCTCGTGATATCGTAGTTCACTCACCTCCAAAAGTAAGACAATTCCCCAAGCATCTGCGTATTTTTTGTGTTTTTATATAACTTAATTACAAATAGCAGCTCGATAAAGTCATAACCTTGACCCTAGCTTAGGGATAAGATAAAGAGAGTAAACAACTGGAAGTTTGACCCTGACCTACAGATATTTTGACCGATCAGCATCTGTATTCATTAATTCCGCCGTGGCTGTGGCAAGAGCCCAGGATTACTCATCCCTGTGTGTATAGCACGAGCCACTAAGTTTACTGTCCATCCATTCACCCACCTTCGGGAAAAAAGTCATATGATCGACTGACTGTTACATAATTATGATAAAATCAACAGGAGAGTTCGTCAGGGAGGACCTGTTGTTTGGGGACATCAGCCATGAAGTCTAGTTCCTTCCTAATTTGAGATGATTGTCATTAGCTTTGATAACTTGAAAACCGACACTGACAGATTACCTGCAGACATGATTTATAAGACAGGAGATTTTCTGAACACATCCCATTCTGATTGTACTGGTGACCAAACACTAAGTCCTCTCTAGATAATCTGATAATACTGTGATCTGCTTCCTCTTGCAAGAAGGTTCGTTCGGGAAAGCTTTCTTAGCACTCGACCATAAAAAGTATCGCTGGTTCGAGACCTGCTAAGGCCTATGACTAGAAAACTCCCTCTGTCCACCCAGCTCTCCAGCAGAAATGAGAATCTACCCAGGGACGGAAAATGCACTGGTAGAAGTCTGAACCTGCCTTTACCACAACCACCGAAGCTTATTGAAGACTTCTTAATGTCAATTCAAAGTCCATGTCGTTGAACGGGTCGAGCTGACAGTTGTAGGACGACCTGTGTAAATACTTGCAAAGCTTAAATGGCAGCGCTGTTGGTTGAGCCTACATTCGTATATTTACAAGCGATAATTCAAGAGCTGTTGCTCCTTTACAGCAGTTGAAGCTCGGCTTTCGGTTAGCATTGAATACTAATTGGAGGAAGCCTTAATTTGCATACTCAATAAAAGATTTGTTCGTTTGCGCACAAATCGACCGACGGCCTATAATTAATACCAGACCTCACGAGCTCGACGAAGGAAGATGTGAATTACCATAGCAACTGAACTTTGCAGCCTCCTGCAATGACGTTGCAGCTTTACCCGCATGAACACTTGATTAAAAGGCCAAGTCTGGTACAAGCCTCTGTGCACTTTGCATCTCCAACTTTAGTCTGTTAGAAGACGAAAACAACACAGGTGACGTGGAATCATGTAGCTGTGACCTCGTACAGGTAGGTCACACACAACAGCCCATTCAAAGGGTCACGTGGCTGAGCAGCGACTCAGTGTGGCACAAAAATCAAGGGTTCATTGTCGAACCTGTTTGCTTTTCCACTTCAACCACGCCCTCCACGACCTATCTGCCCTCCCTCCTCGTTTGAGTGCTGTTCTTTACCCGTCTGTTCATTTTAATTTTGTAAATGGTGCCTCTCTTTTTTTGTTCACCTCTCGAAGCATTAATTCATGGAAGTGAGAATTTTTGTTGCATAAAAATGAAGTAAAGAAGGCTTTGTACCCCGTTAGTAATTATTTTGATGAATGGATACACAAGCCTGAAGATACAAAGATAAAGTGAATATTAATCAGAAATATCACCTGAAGGCCTGCTTTCGTGCCGTAAAACAACTCAGGTGATTTGTACGACAAAGGGCTGTAGGAGATACCCGCTTTTGGACAATGGCGTACGTGGGTACGTAACTAGGAAGAAGAGCGACGGTCGTCAGGAGAGCTCGGGTGCACGCAGGCGCAGCGTGATACAAGAGTGACAAACGGGTAGATCAGGTAGTGCGGTCCATATCGGTGCACAGTTGTCTTTGATCTGGATGTCCTCGAGGGATGCTCGGAGGGAGACTGTAGTCTGCACTCTTGCACGTGCTTTCTTTTCGACAACCTTCGCGTGCGCGTGTGTGTGTGTGTGGTTCAGCAGTGCACGGTCTCGTCTCTCCAGGCAACCAGGTGGGGTGAGTCTGAACTCTTTCGATCAATACTGTGTCGGCCTTACATCAAAGGGTAATAAATGTTAGTTTGGAGGGGAGACAAAGTTTTAATTAAAGCTATGTCGACTATACACGAGGTCCTCCGATGTTGAGCGCGTGTCACGAAGACAGCGTGGATTGGGGATTGTAGGTTCAAACCCTCCCCTCCGACATTCATTTTTTTCTTTGCTGTGCAGCATCTATTTACAAGGGAAGGCTACCTCGTTGAATTAATTGCTACCAACAATGTCGGTCATACATCAGAGTTTTCGGTCAAGGTATTGATATGGTCAAACATATAAGATGAATAGGAATATGCTTTGATTGAGGCATACATTAAAATGGCAGCACGTTAAGAATGAAAGTTGAGGAAACAATCTTTAGGGTTCTGTGGGAAAAACGAACTGCGGTATTTCAAAGTGCTCGATAAACAATATGTAATCAATGGAATGAGAAAATTGTACTTTCGCACTGGACTGTGCTCTGTGGCTGAAGTATGCCTGTGCTTCCAGTGCAAATGTTCACGCACACGTGTCAGATATCTGATTACCTGGTCTTGATCGTTTGTGCTGAAGACTAAAGGTGACTAACCCTACCTGTGCACCGTTATCGATGTGCCTTCTTCACTCGCGGTCGTCCATGACCCAGGTGTTCAAACTTGTGGTACGGGTACCGCTACTGGTACGCAAAGGTAAGACGGGTGGTACGCGAGCACCATGACTACGTCCTAGACTAGTGCATATAGGGTAGATTTGGGAGGTGGTACTCGGTGAATTCGAATTTTCGAAAATGGGAGTAGAATAACAGATGTTGAAATATCTCTAAAGACTAAATCGAGAACAATCGGGTTAGTACTACAGTTGTCCCGAGTTCATAAAAGAACATAACCGCACAGATCAAGAGCCGTTGCCATACCCAGTGGACTGGTCTGAGGATTGTAAAATCGAAACTCAGAAGTAGTTTCACTCTTTCTGAACAGCAACTGGAGAAGAAATCGGCTAATAAATTATTTTCGAGTAGGTAAGTGCGCAACGGTGTCAATCAAAGGTCACATACAGGGAACTGTTGACTTTTGGGAGTTCGGTATTAATGGAGGATCAGTATAATATTCTAAGAGCAGAAACTCACCCCCCATCTCCCACGCCACAAGAAATTTCCTTTACAAAGGATGTTTCCTTGATTCTACTCCTTGGGATAGTAGTGTTGCTCTTTCTTCTCTCAGATTTCGCCTCCCATGTTCAGTGAGTCGGCAGACGTGTGCAATGTAAAAATGACATAACAAAGGTGTAGAGCAAGTAAAAATAAGTCAAACTCATGCACTCGTCAGACTGTCGTTATAATTAAATGCTAACTGCCAACACTGAGGATGATAGTGATTGAAGCCTATGTGTTGTAGTCTTAGCTGCTCGCATGCCTGGTTTCCGAAGTTAGCTCGGTTGGTGCTATTTTGTTTCCACGGTTATAACTTCTCAGCCTGTAATTCTTCCTTCGCCTTGATTAACCAGTAAATCTGCAATTATACGAAAAGATTCGTGCAGCCGACAGGCTAATTAGACACAACTACTGAAATTACATTTTATTTGTCTCGCAACAGTGAGCTCAGTAGTAGACTTACACTACAAATTAATTACTACCTAGTCTACGAATAGAACCACAGTAGAAGGTGCATCGAAAGTCTGCACTATGAAAGTCGGTTAGAAGTGTTGACAACAATAATGCACCAGATACACACCAAACGGGGCAAAAAATTAGTTCTTCGCAAGCTAACAATCGGACGATAAGACCTCAATTGTTTCTACTTCTACTTACACCAATTTTTAACCCCTGTATCTGATCCGCTACCTTCTTTTCCATCATTGCTTTATATCATTGTGTTGATAAAGCTACCATGAGCAGATCAGGGTACATGAACTCCGCCATCAGCTGTTGTCGTGCACTTGAACTTTTGTTGCGTCTAAAAATTCGGTTTGTGAAATAGCTGGCGAGCAGGCTTGGTAGGCCGCTGTTTTCGAAAAACATATTTTTCTGGGCTGTAGGCCGAGGTGAGCTGCTGTCGTGGGACACGTTACATGCGACGATCGCGAGCGCAGCTAGGCGATGACGTCAAAGAGCAATGAACGTCTCTGACGTCACCATTGACTGTGCTGACGTGTGTTTAAGTAACGCAACCCACTAGCCCTACCTTGTGTCACTTCACCACACAACCGGTGTTTACCTCCGACTAGACGAGCCTAGGGGTATGGCCCGGTCCTCCCTTGTATCACTTTATCAGGCGACGAAAAAAAAAATAACGATGCATTATACAGTCATTTTAATGTTATAATTAACTCAGAAAGTCTAGCGACAAAGTTAGGTAAACTACGGCTCTCTGTGCAATATCCTTAAAGAGACTGAACTCATTTTGTGTTTTCACCCAAGTTCTTTTTTTAAAATGCCAATCTCCGTTTAGACTGACCATATTAATCGCTGATAAAAATCCAGTAACGACATATCGACTTGCTAATTATATTTACAAAATAATGGAACAAATAAATAAAGACTTGTCACAACAGCCTCTAATTACCTTTTGTATTTTGTACCGCCATCCCTTTTTGGCTGTGCTTTGCTGATTATATACGCTTCTTATCCTTATTTAAATGTGTATCACATATACCTCTTCTGTTTAATTCACTTAAGATGTATCTGATCGAATATGCTAGTATTGTATAAACTGTACTGTCATCCCTTTGATGTGGGCCGATGGGCTAATCAATAAAAATATTAGTTTCGTTCGCTTTCTCTCTGACATGAGAGGAGGAAGGTTGAATGAGTTGCTTCACAGCCTCTGTCACAGTAGAGTAGTGAGTCAGCACGGCGACGGGGGCCAAGCCGCACATGTTAACTGAATAATCAAGATTCTAGAAATGTCATCACAAGACAATATAATTAACCATCACCGGCCAGAGCTTTACTTCCCAGGGAGACGAGGCAGGTGCCAGGACATGTAGGGGTAGCACAGACTGTCTTCACATAAAGGTGCGGTAATCACATTTTGTAATTCTTTTAATTTTGTTACTTTCAGTGGTGATGTATTTGGCTCTAGTAAATGATGCGAAGAACTGGACCCTAGTCCTAGGAGAAATTGTTGACCCAAGATTTAGAAAGACAGAAAGAAGAAGTTATGGTATTCGTCCCCAAGAGGCAGCGCCAGTGTCTGTTCCCTGAGGAGCGTCTTTTGCAGATATTCGTGGAACACGCACGTGTGTATATTTATGTACCCAGGCAACATCAGTCTCCAGTGACTGCAACAAAGTGTATCGTCAGAACAGCCTGTAAGAACTATACGAGTGCAACGTGTGTTCTTTATAATCACGCATTTCAAGTGTGCGTTTGTCTAAGATAAACTCCCGTAGTTTTTTATTTGTAAGATGGTTAATCTCCAGCGTTGCATTTTTATTTTATAGTTAAAACTGATTGCTGATAATGACTTTTAATAACAATAATAACAAGGAAATAATAACAAGTATGTACGTGCTCAATGCCATCGTATGCCTACCTGTAAATAGTACACGTCAGCAATGCGTCCGCGACATTAATTAGCGTGGATTCAGCCGTTTGTTTTCTGGAATTCTATTTTCGATCTATAGCTGGATTCCTAACCAGGGGATACGTATGACCAACAGTATTGCATATATCCCTCCCTACTCTGAAATAATAATATGAAAGAGAAATCTTTGAACTTTATCTGGAAGACAATTATTATTAAACTTAAATAAGTTCTCTCGTATTTTCTGCAAGCGGGCAAATGTACATGTACGCATACCTAATTTATTTGCTACAAAGAAGACTGTTTGCTGTTTCAGCAAGCGTGTGTGAATTGTGATCTGAACTGTAATTATGCGGATTTGAATTGTGGCTATGATGCCGGGTCTAGCTGGTGTTGATCTGTATGGCGGGTATGATGTGCCATGGTGTTATTGGTTTTTTGATGAAGTCTTCGATTGTTATAGTTAGAAGGAAAAAAACTCTCTACGAGCTGCTATTTCCCCAATTCTGAGTGAATACCCCCACACACACACTTTTACGTTCTCGAGATCAACAACACAGACATCAAGAATGTTCACAGATACGTTTACGTTGTCAAGATTTTAACCATAGGCAGGGCTTCTGCTAAGGCTAAATTCTTGGGGTCCCAGGGACCTCTTCTTCAGATTTTTAAGTTCTTCGTGAAGGGACCCCATTGAAGAAAATTCTTTTAATGCGTAACGCAATTTTTTGCGTAAGCAGAAGCCCTGATAGGAACAGCTGGAGCCATATGTCAATGGGGGGCTTATCTGAGTACAAACGTGACGTCACGAATTTGACCTATTTCTGGTGATGGACGGAGATTATGTGTCCAGAAGTGGGGATATGATATCTGACAGTCAACAGAAAAAAATCTACCCCATCCTCGCTATCGTCCCCTCCATCCACATAAATCACGACCACCGCCCACCCCAAAGAAAATCTGCCATACGCTCAGTTAGGTCAATCACAAATGTAAGGACGATTAGCATCAGCTAGCATTTAGGATCTGCAGCGTAATTATATAAGCTTTCAAAAATAAAGGAAATAACAAAAGTAGTGTTGCATCGACAGTGCTGGCAGTTACCGTCTGCACTTTGTCTTAATTGTACATACGTTTGTATGGATTCCTTTAATTATACCTCATTAAATTAAAGTTTTTAAAAATTGGGAATGATGAGGAGTAGCTAGAAGAATGAGGAAGAGAAATAAATCACGTAGCAAGATTTACTCAGTCGTTGCAATGTAACTTTGACCAGACGTGATTCTGAGGAGGTGATGGTCACATTCTCTACGGATTGTGGCCTTGACACCTGACCTCGAGAAAAAGATTGAAGGCTTCGAGATCAAGTGCTTCCGGAGACTTCTAAACATTTCGTGGCCTGAACACCTTGGCCTGTTCACGTGAAACCCATTCAGAATTAATCAAGGATGAATTTCCGTCAATGCTACGGATCGAGTTACATATGTAAGGGCAGATAAGTGCACCTGTACTATCACCTGATACCCAACTGATGACGTCACCATCGTAAGACCGTTACTCCTAAGCATCCTTCAACTGTCACCAGATCTATGTCGTGAGAAATGATAAAAAATATTGGATGATTCAGCTCAGTTGTCATCGTGACAGTGTAATGTTGTCACCACCACTACCCTCCATACCATCAAACATATTAATTCTCCATCGACACCGTTTGTTGGAGCTATAACCACGCGGATATATATATCAGGAATATTCTTATGGGAAACATCATAGATTATTTGGTTGGTGTGCTTTTCATCCTAGAGTGTTTTTCTTTTTAAAACCCATAATAACACGTTGCTGTTAAACTAGACAGTACTACCATAGAAGACAGATTGACAGCAGAGAATGGTTTTACGCGGAGACACATCATCTACGTGAACAGAGATGAGAAAAATGCTACCTTCAGTCCAATAACCTTCACGCTGTTAGGTAACTATCTGAGGTCATGGGGTCGCGTGATTCAGGTGTGTTGGGTGGGTGGGCGGGTGGATGGATGGACGGATCGGCGAAGTGAGAAACACGTGTGGCGGGATTCTGCAGCGAAGAGCGAGGCTAGTCCGGTATAGCAGACGATTCAACGTGGTCAGGAAATGGGCAACAGCCATTGGTTCAATAGATCAGCTGACTCCCTCGGCGAATGGGGCCCTAGAACATGATGAATCAAAAACTAACCAGTGTGCAAAGTCTCGCCTTATTCAATATACATGTTCAATTTGGTGGGCACGAGCAGGACACTGTGGTACGGACGCCGGTAGAGTGGTGCTAACGCTGAAAGCAAATGCATGGTTCTATAATCAACAGTTTGTACATGTAAGTAAACATTACATTACGATTATTTAAAAATAAATGTGTAGGCGATTTGTTTTGAAGAAATTTGGCCGCGCCGAAATGAGTGGCATGCGTGTCATTCGTTGACACCGTGGACTCAATGGGGTGATTATTAGTGACTGACTCCCCCAACCTGCTGTTTGGGTAAAACATTAAATGCGTTCTTACTTCTGTTTTTTTCAGCTGAAACGGTTCAGTGTCTAAGATAAAGGATAAAATTCCCGGGTTCAAAGTTATAAAATGTGCAAGAGTCACATAACCCCATAGCATTCTGGGGAAAAATAAGAAGGGGTGACCTGAAGAGATGGGACTGTGAAGGAAAATTTCAAAGTCGCATTTACTGTTAAATGAATTGAGGTTTATTAACTCAGTATCAGTGTGTGTAACATTTAAAACCATTTTTTTCACTAAACGTTTCTTTTAATAAACCATAGATATAGGCATCTCTTGTATGCTATCGGCATGGTGCTTTCTTTGTTAGTGACAAAATGTTACGTAACACGCGATCTGGCATTACACAGATGATTTCAGTAAATATTCAAAGTTTTCTATAATATATCAGTATATCAAAGCGCATAGTGCGTTCAACGGGTTCATTTTGATACGAGCGAAGTAAAAAAAATCGTGTTTTTTTGCTCTCGTGTCTTGTGCATTGTGGGAGAAAATGGACCATGTGGAACGAGCCTGAGCGTGGGCTCCCTGCTGGGATGCAAAGCAAATCGTACTTCGTCTGTTTCTCTCATGATGCACATATGGATGGGTTTTTGTTTTATGAAAGTGTTCTGGTATATTTGTAAGTGAGCTGTTATTTACAGGTCAATGTGGCTAAATTCAGTAGTGGGCATTCACCATAAGTCAGAACCATTTTCATTGTATAGAACTAGCAAAAGACAGGTTTTAGAAGATTAATTTCCCCATTATGAAACAACTGGAAAAGATGTTAATGCCATTTGCTTTTCACTGTAGGGTTAGGAATATCCTAAGAAATTATTACACTGTTCTAAACTCCTTTAAAATGTCAGGTTGTTGCCTAAAGTGTTTTTTAAGTTATATTTTTATCATACATTAAATTTACAAATGATATCTTAGATATGAATGCTACCTTAAATTTTTCTAAATATGTTTATAGGAAAACATTAGTGATAGTGATAACAATAAAACTTTTCCCCATCACTGTTTTTGATTGTAGTAATGTTTTGCTTCATTATCTGTATGTCTACTGTTAGGGCTGTAGCCTTGTGAGTAATTTGACCAATGCCTTTCTCTCCCCATCAACACACAAACAAACAAGGCATTTTTATAATATGTAATGTTTCCATATGACTGATCTTTTGTAATTTTATACTTCTGACTGGATGTGAATGCTGCACTTATGTTTGTAGGCAAAAGGGATTCACAAGGAACTGGACAGGTGCTGGTGTATAAGACGAGGAGTGACATACAGTGTAGAAGGGTCACACAATAGAAGTGACCATTAAACACACTTCTGAACAGCCATGGGCCGGGGTGGACAAGGGGAAAAGGAAGAGAAAGAGGTATATTTATATATGTAGCTTTCTGCCTTTGATAATAATCACTTAGATTATGTCACAACCAGGGCCGTGCTTAGGGGCAGACGGACGAGGCATCTGCCTAGGGCCCCGCGCTTTTGATTGATATGGTAACTAGGCATATGGAAAACCGAGTGATTGTGGCGTGAGGGCCCCGCACATGCCCTTTGCCTCGGGCCCCGCGGGGGCTAAGAACGGGCCTGGTCACAACACACTTTAACTTGGAAGTGTTTCAAATGCCACAACTGGTGCTTGGGGCCTATAAGCTGTTGCCTCTGTTTCTCATAACAGTAGATTTTTAAAAAAGAAAGTAAAATTAATTTTTAAAAATCTTTATCTTGGACACTTAGTAAGAAAGTATGCACTTGTGGCTTTTTCCTTCATAATGATAATTGTGTGTGCTATTTCTGTTAACACGTAAAAACCTTGAATAATTTTTATTTGCAGGGATTTGCTTTATAATTATTTAAAATGGTTTTGGGAGGATTTAGTCAAGAAGAAGTTTGGAAGGTCACTGCATATGTTAATTCATATGTGTTTTTATTAGTAATGTGCTTTTAAGCAATATTTAAGCTATTTATGGTAGTGGTGTCTCAAAGCCAGCTTAGTGACCAGACGACAGTTAATAATGACATTGTATTAGACAGATTGCCATAATTGTTAAGTCTGTTATGTATAGTATGTTGCTTGTGTATATGTAGGTGGCTTAAATCTTGAAATATTTCTGTGATTGCATGTGTTGTACACGAATGTCTCGTAAAGACTTTTTTTTTTCAAATGAAAATGATAGAAATCATTAATAGTAATTGTTAACAAACACAAACTATATAATGGCTGTTTATTGAAAATGCTAGCACGTAGTGAATTCTCTGTAATCTCCTAAGGCCATAGTTATAATGTCTGTATAAAATGCTAGATAAGATGAACCTGGTATATTCCTGTATATAATGATTGTTTTCTTTTGTGTTGCCCCCAAACTAATATATAAATGAGAGGCAGGAGTGAAAGTGGAGGTTTGTTTACATGGTTGTGTGTGTGAGAGAGAGAGATGAAGAAAAACATATGAGTACAGGAAAGAGAAAAGGTGAGAGTAAGTTTGGGAGTCTTATTGTAATATTCAGGTAAATTGTAGATTTGTATTTAAGGGATTGTACTGTAATGTGGAATAATAAAAAAATAATGAGAATTTATATAGTGCCTTTCCAAAGATTTGCTTATGGTGCTTTACATAAATCATACATAGACTAAACCACCATGCACCCATATACGCTTATTGCATGCAAGATTTTTTTCTTTTCAAACAGTTCAAGGGCTGTATTAATAGCAGTGCATTTGGTGTTGCTTTGTGTAGGTGAAGGTGTACAGCTGGAATGAAGTTCGAGAGCACAGTGGCAATGATAAATGGCTGGTCATTGATGGTCAAGTCTACAACATTACAGACTGGGTCAGGAAGCATCCTGGAGGAAGTAGAGTCATCTCCCATTATGCTGGTCAGGATGCAACGGTAAATTATATGTGATGGTTCTGCAGGTGAACCTATATTTGGAGGTTGCTTGATGTTGGAGCAGTTTGATTCTGTTGGCATAATTATTTTATGTGTGCAAACTTATGTGAATAGTATAACTGAAAACTGCAGTTCATTGTCATTTTTGTGTAATACAAATCATAGAAAAAAAAATCACTGACCTCCATATACTATAAATATTTAAGCAATAGAGTGTCAGACACTGCTTATATTTGTTCGAGTTTGTTGTTTATTTTACATTTCCAATGATGCTTTCTTTCTTGATCTGTGTTTTTCTTTTTCTCTCTCTTCTTAGTCTTGGTGAGTGTCAAAAGAACTATGTCCTCCGTCCATACTAATACTGGATGGTCATCATTGACCTTTCAGTTTCGCTCATGGACTAAAGGAAATATCTTTCTATTTCACTGCCTGTCATTTTAAGGCTGTCAGTTCGCATGGAAAGAGACAAGTGGAAGATGGGAGCTTTGCAAGCGTGTACAAACACCTTTCGGGTGTTCACTATTTTAGTCAGCAAGAACTTCTTGAGTTTTAGTATTTAAAATCTTACAAACCATGCAAGCATTCTCTCAGAATCCATCCATTCATTCTGTTCTTCCTCACTTTTAAGTTGCACTCAAGTTCATTTTTGTAAGTACAGGGTGGGTGTACTGTATATAAGTGTCTGTCACAGATTTTTGTCAGTGATTTTGTGTGGTGAACTTCTGTTAAGTATTGTAATACTATTGTTGTTTTTTTTTAGAAGTATTAGTAACAGCAGCTTGCTATCTTGATGACGGATAAAAGTATGTGTTGATAGGTGTGTCTTAGGACAACATTCCTTAATGTAAAGCATGGTATTTTAAATTTTTCCTTTACACAGATTTAACATGATGCACATTCCAGCAGCAGTATTTGGATATCAAGGGTGGCAAAAAGTGATTGCCTAGCATGAACTGGGGATTATGCACAGCTTTGTGATCTGTGCATGTCTGTTTACATGTCTCTTGACACGTCTGTTAACATGTTTAACCACCTGTCTGTTTGCTAGTGGACAGCAAATTATCACCTAATGTCATCAACAGGTTCGGAGGCTTAAAGCAAAACACCATATCATGTAAACATGAGCTCCTAAGGTCACAGAAACAAACTTCTCTTAGTAAAGATCCCAAAACATGGGGAAGGAAACTGAAGTA